>NW_026914201.1:642500-872500 GCF_034315485.1 Pezoporus occidentalis
GTCCGAAGAATGACACAAAACATTTTCTGTTTTGAAAACTGGAAACAAGGCAAAATGAACAAACATAACAGAGAGGTACTTGTCCTTCAGCTTTTCCAGCAGACAGTGAATGGATGTAATTATAGAAGCACTTGCACAGGTGTGAAGCATCTAAATTAGAGATGTCACTGAGATTTATAGCAGAAAAATCAGTCTCTAAATGTTGTATATCTTAATGTCACAGTCTGCAGGGGAAAATAACCCTGAGATTAGTTTAGTATTAAGAATTTTACAGAGGGAATTCCGTGAGGTCTGCTTATAAATACTGTTTCTGTAACTACTGTGACTTATTGGTAGTTGCATTCTGATAACAGATTTGGAGCAAATTTCTTATCACAAGATTTTTTTTATAAAGAACGTTATTGTGCTATATGAAGGACTTCTGTGAAAGAGGTCAACCCAGTTGTGAAAAGGATGACAATAGATTCAGCCTGACTTTATATAAAATATATTCAAAGCATGAGAAGTAACTATAAACAAGACAAAAGAGCAGTGATTTATTATCTAGCATATTTGTACATTATACTGCTGTTCAAAAGTCAGTGTTTGCGGTTACTAGCTCTTTAATCAGAAGTGTAGATGCATGAAGGAGTGCAGGGAATTTCATATTGTGGGTCTGATCGCCACTTGAAGATTTCAGGCCATATTCCTGCCATTTAAACACATGAACAGGAAAAGTCTTATAGGAAATGGATTGAACTGTAATGGCTTTCCAGTGCTGTTAGTGGCACCCTCTGCTTGTGTGAACAATTATAGAGACCGAACAGTGAACAGTGCTCATGTTGGCTACACAGCACTTAAGAATTCTCTCTATGCATAGGTTAGTGTTACCTGCTGGAGTATTTAAAACCCACAAATTAGTTAATTTACTGATTCTCATCACAAGAAGGGAAAGCTCGTTGATTTCATTTGGGAGATAGCAATTGTGGAAAGACAGCAATTTTATCCTGTGACACAAGTCATTTGAAAGCTGCTGAAATGGCATGCTAAGCCCTGCCATTGTAAACCCGCTTGTACACGAGAAAGAGGTAGTATTTATTATCGCAGCAATATAAATACAAGGACTCATATGCTAGGCCAAACAAAGTCTTCTGAAGTGGCTGATAAAACAGCCTTTTCTCGTAAGACATGGCAGCATGGTCAGGCTATTTTACATAGCTCATGTCTTTTCCAGAGCTCTATGGGGTGTTCTTATAGGCTGAATGAGGTAACAGTTATTTCCAGTGAACATTTCTTTCAGTTTAAAGTGTCTGAATAAATGTGAGGGTCTTTTGGCAACCTATAGAAATCATGTTTGGATAACAATGAAATTAAGGTTGTGCTGTGTTCCTTGAGATGGGGCATGAAGGAAGACAAAGTTTTCAAAAGATACAGACCTTGCTGATAGATGGCCTGAGAGATCTGCACAAGGGGAGCAGAAGCAGCTATGGTCAGTGTGGTTGTGAATGTACTGTGCTCTGGAAACAAACTTTTGGATGCCATCTCCTGAGGAACGGCTAGACTTCATGTGAGGGGGGCTTGTACTGATTTTATTTAGCAATGTAGGTGTAGCTTCAGTAGATTCTGCATTCTGAAGTCCTGATGTCTGACCTGGTCATGTAATAATGTTATGTGCTGCACTGCCATACTTAAGATGTGGGAAGAGTCACGAAAGAAAATTCAAACAGGCTGATTTCTGTAGAGCTTGCCAAGATTTCATGATAGCATGCAGGATTGCGTCAAAGAGTTTTTGATGACAGAAAAGTTTGTACAATAATAATATAAACAATATTAAAAGTCTCACATAACACAGTAGCAGCTTGAGAGACTCACATTGTGCTGGTGAGAGTCCTGATGATATAATTAATGATGAAATTTTCCATCATATTTTATTAGAAATCCTTAGTAATAAAGTAATTAATGTAGCACTAATTTGTTTCTTATCTTACTGGTGTGATTTTTATGCTTTTTGTAACAGAACACTGTGACCATTTCCTGTCCAAGACTTTTCTTGCTGCTTTAATTGAAGTTTGGTTGTATCAGGAGTAAAGGCACCTACATCCACCCAAAGCATAGCTAAATGTTCATATTTGTATATTTCTCCACACTACCTATCCCATTTTTCTTGGTCTGTACGATTAAAGAGCTGTCTTCTACATTAGGCATAGCTGCAACTTTTCATTATGTTATTCTTGTGGGGTTCACTCTTTAAAGCTTTAAACTTATTTAGCAGTGCTTCAGTGTAAAGATAAAAAAATACATTGTTATAAAAAAGGATTTTAAAATTAAGACTGTTCACCTCAGTAAAAATACTTCAGCTGATACATGTAATGAAGAAATGTTGCTTTCTTATCCATGCAAGTAAGTTGTCAGGATTGCTCTGCATTTACACAGTTCTGCTAATGATACCAAGTTGTTTTGCTGTATATGAAGCTAATCTCAAACTATCTTTTTAGGACTAGCAACTCTCAGACCTACAGTAATAGAAATTAATGAGAGAAGCAGCTTTTGGTCTAAATACAGCATACAGACCAAGTAAGATTCTTGTCGCACAGATGTTCCTGTCTAGGTTTGGAATGGCATGTGGATTTGAAGTTTGTAATATCGAAGTTTGTTTTGATCAATTTGCAGTCAAAACCAGACATTCTGCAAACTAAAGTAAGAGATAGGAATGAAGCTTTCAAAAAATTCAGTGATAGTCTCCAAGCTAACAGGCCTGCTTTCCTTCTACAGACACAATTGTAGCTAAAGGACATTAAACATCAGATATGTGTAAAAAAAAGAATACTATTTTTTATTATTTCCATATTCAGTGGAAATGAAAGTGGAACATGTGAAATTTTCACTGCCATTCTCTTCAGCTCTCTTAACATTGTTGCAATGTCTCCCTGCTATCTCTCCATAGATCTCTAGTTTTCAAAAAGTATCTAGCTATAAATGTTTTAAACCAGGTAAGTCTCTGTATTTAGTCTTTCCTAGAGCACAGTTCTGAAAATACTCCTATTAGAATTATTGCCTATCTTACAGTATATGAAATGACAAGTATTAGGAATGAAATTCAATTTTCCTACAATGTGGTTAAGGAGGTTTATACTCAGGTTATAATTTAATCGTGTTTAGTGGGTATGATGATATTACATATCTTAAAATATCTAGACTTTTTTTTTTTTTGGTCTGCTTATTCATGATGGGCCAGGTCCTAGAAAGGTGCCGAGTATTTGAAGCTCACACTGAGAATTGGTAATTGGGACCTCTCCGGATTTGGCCTTAAACTAGCATGGGTGTTTGCCCTCTGAAATATATCTACTACATTATTCACTAAAATATGTTTGTTTGTTTGTTTTTTTAAATGCATACTCCAAATCACATACATAGAATTTGCTGCTGAAAAATTCTGCTTTTTGTGTATTTCAGTATTACTCAGACTGATTTTATGATATTGAGGAAGTGATAGTCTTACCCTTTGAACATAACGTAGAAAATATTAATGTGCCAAAATGCTCACTAGATAAGCATGATTTATTTAAGATAAAACATGAAACACCATTCAATGTTACACTTTCTTTATGTTAGTGAAACCCTAACTTCTGTTCTGTCTTGTCTTGGATATCAGAATTTATGGCTCATGTTCTCCTTTAGATTTTTGACCTTGAATGGATTTCAGCATGTTGCCTGTGGGACATGTATAGTACAGGGATTGTATTATGTATAAAAAATTCTGGAAAACCTTTTTTGTGAATTAAAGGAAGTACACCTGGGCTTTTGTGTCTCATCAGCTGTATCTTCACACTAACACTTTCAGAAAAATTTGATCAAGGCTGGGAACACACCCATGAACTACCATCTCCATTTGCAGTAAAACAAGCTGTGGAACTGTAATTGGCAATAGCAAGATCCCAATGCAGGCACCAAATTACACAACACCAGATTTATGTAGGATATTATGTAAGCTCTTCTTATGCAGGAATAGTAAACATCTTTGCTTTTTGTACCAGCTTTCCTTATGCTGAAATAATAAACATCTTTGCCTGTCTTTCTGTGTATGCTAGTAGGGTGATATCCTCACTTTTTCCCAAGAAAAGGTCTTGCTAGCCATCTCCATCCCACTGTCTTATCATTTTCTATTTGTTTTTTGATCCCATTATCCTCAGTGATTTTATTTCTGACTTTCTCTTGATGGAGTAAAGTAACAACAACCTCTTATGTCTCCTGTCAAACCCTACTAGCATAAGAATCTGGGAGGAGCCACAGCTGCGACAGCTGACCTCAGCTGCCCAAAAGGACATCCCATACCACCCAGCACCATGTTTAGCAACAGAAGCTATGGGGAAGAAAGACGAAAGGGGGAACATTTGGAGTTACCAAATTTGCCTTCCCAAGCAACTGCTATATGTAATGAAGCCCTGCTTTCCAGGAAATGGCTGGACACCTGCCTGCCAATAAGGGGTGAATTAATTCCTTATTTTACTTTGTTTGCACATGCAAATTTTTCTCTACCTATTAAAGTTTCCTTATGTAAACGCATGAGTTTTTGCACTTTTACTGCTTATATTCCCCTTCCCACTGAGGGGAGAATGAGCAAGATGTTCTTGTGGGGCTTGGCTGGCAGGTGAGCTTAAACCGCAGCAGGCTTTTTTTGGTGATCAGCGTGGGGCTAGAAGATTTTGAGATAAGGGCAGTTTTGATTGAATTGTACTAGACTGAAATTATAGGTGGTTATAATTTTTTTATTTTGCTTTTTTTTGTTGTTTTATTTTGTTTTTCTAGAAAGCAACAGCTTATGGTCTCAATGCTGCAGACTCATACTTTAATCCCATTCTGATTTATTACAGGAGCAGCCATGAATCCAACTAAATTATTGTAGTTTAGAGCAAAACTTTGTTCCCCTGAGTGCATTCTTCTCAGTGTACTATATTTTTAATTAATGAGTCATTGACATAGCATAACTGGTAGACCCACTCTGTGGAAGTTATTTTCAGCTTAATTAAAGTATTTTGACATAAAATTGACTATTATTTCACTATTCTAATTTTAGAGTTCCTACTTTCACCCAATGTAAAAATATTTGTAAGAAAGTAACTAGACTTTTTGGAAATTGAGATCGCCTTCTTTGATCCAAGTTCTACCACTTTTTTAGCTCTAACTAGCTTCAAATACTGGAGTTAGCCAACCTTCCGTATGGTACAAAAGGTGAGCCTATCTCTTAAGTTTTTAAGATACACTATTCTTTTGTGGTAAACTTCTACAGACAAGCTTGTAACCTTATTGCTAGTGCTGTACCTGCTGGTACATAAATGTAAGCCTACAATTTCCTGTGCTGTCAGTCTGCCTCTCTCATGGTCACTAAATGGAATGAAAGATAATCAAATGACTATTCACAGATAAGAAGCTAGTTGAAAATCCATATATAGAATATCCCTTACTATTGATATGACAGTCTGGTGATAAACCAGAAATGTGTATGTTTAAAACTCCAAACATAGTAAGGGAGAATAAGAAAGAATTTTGCAGAATAATTGCTGATTAGTTCTCTGATGATTTCATTTTACTAACACACTTCACAGTGTACAATGCAGATAGCAGTTCTTTGTTACTTTTTATATTCAAAGGCAATACATTTCACTTAAAAGTAGGATTGCAACAACAGCAATTTCTGAAAGACATGTAAATTGTAACAAATAAAGTTATCTGCAATTAATGGTGATGAGAAGTTAATGACTTCAGAAGAAGCTAACTCTGCCTGTGAAGAAGTGTTGCTCAGTACAGAAAACTGTACTAACCATTGGACTTTCCTCTCATGAGCATTTAACGCAGCATTCTCACATGCAGCATAAGGTTTTGCAGCCAGGGTATGTGTGTGTGTGTGTTCTCTTGTTTGTTGGGCTTTCTTGAGGTGTTTGGAATTAAAGATAGAAAAATCATTGTTCTAGGTTACAATTAATTTCTTCCATTTCAACCCAGTCCTTATTTGGATTTGCCTTGTTGCTTGTGTTATTTCAGGTCAATTTTCAAGAGAAAGCTCTATTTTACCCTCAAATACCTTTGTCTTGTCAACTTAGATGAAAAATTTGAAAGCAGGTAATCAAAATGAAGGAGGATGATCGTTTGAGGACTCACATGAAGAGGTAGCTTCTGTATACGTATTAACGCACACATGATCTATGTGACAATTGTATCTCTTTTTAAAGCATGGCCAGCCATAGTAAAACCAAATTGCTTAAAAGGAATATAGGAGGGATTTGTTTGTGTATTTTTGGGTTTGTGTTTTTTTTTTTTGAGGGGGTCTATTTGGTTGTGGGCATTTTTTTTTTATTTTTATGTTTTTTTAATAAAAGTAAAAAAAAGGCTAGCTCTCTAAAGTAATGGTCCCAAATGCTATGATAACGTTATGTAGAGCTGCATCTGGTTATTGACACAGAGCAATTCTAGGTTTAGTGGGTTATATTAGATTTGTTAATCACACACATGGTATAGAAGTAGTTTCAAAAGAATGTACGCTAAATGCTATCATAGAGTTACCTTGTGGTTGCCATTACTGCAACATAAAAAACTTCTAGCTATCACAGATACAGTTTTGTCACAGCAGTCAGTATAAAGTCAATTTTTAATGGCATCTCCAAGCTACAGTTTATGGAGTCAAGTAAGTCAAGGAGATCAGAATTTTCTCCCAGATAAATATTCTAACTTAAAAATTATGTTCAGAAAAAATTGAACACAATATGAATTTAAACAAGATTGCAGTGCATTTTCAAGCATGAAATTTTGTTCCTGGAATGCTTTTACATGGTAACCTTGTTATCTGGCTAGTTGTTGAAAGCTAGCCTTATATTTCAGAAAGGCGGGGCAAAGAACTTTGGAGTGATAGCAGAGAAAGGCCTGTTGAACAGAGTGGACTTCTTGCATACCTTTACCAGAAGTATTATTTTAAGAAAAAGATTATATAACCCTCAAAATTCTTGCTTTAAATTTTTGCAAAAAAAATCTTGCAAAATTTTTATCTTACCAAGTATTATTGGCTTTTAAAGTATATTATTGGCTTACAAAGTATAGGGCTTTTAAAATCTTCTCCAAAAGCTCTGATAGTTTTTTTACATATCATATTGTGACTAAATAGTTGCCTGACTCGCTCCATCTCTCACTCCATTATTTTTCTTTTATTTTTCAGATTTTTGTACACTAAACTCAACCACTTTGTGACATGAGGCATTCTACCGTAGCTGAAGTAATTCAGCATGAAAACTTCATTTATCAGAAATGGCAAAGAGGGAATTGTGCTGGGAATCTCAGAATATTGATCTATGTGAAAGTTATTTTGCTGAACTCTCTATAATTATATGCCACAATATAGTTAGCCTCAGGGTAGACTTATTTCCAACAAGCTTTCACTAAAGATTTTTTTAAAAAATACATGCTTGCGGAAGGGGTATAAATATGCTGTAATATCCATTTGTTTGGTTAGAATGAACAATTTGCAATCTCAGAAACAAGCTAGCATTAAGCTGATAACACTTTGCACCATCAGACATTATGTGATACTTAGAAGACAACATAAGTTTATAGATTTGTGCTATGACTAGTTCTAGTTTTCCTATATTGCTACAATGTGCTGTCTAAACTCATTACGTGCCATTGTTGACAACAACAACAACAAAAAGCACATAATTTTCAACTAAAATTTTGCAAGTATGGATGTGGGATATGATCCCTTGTGCAGAATAGTGTCTGTTGGTGAGTACAGATAGTAATCTCTTTAAATTACAAAGGAGAGGATAAATAATGCATGAAGTGCTGGAAATTGCTTAAAAATAAGACCTCCAAATACATTTCCTCACTCCATTAATCAGCAAATAATGTGAGCTTACCCTTGTTTCTTTCTTTCTAAAAGTGGTCTTACTGACACTCAGCTTTCATCTTCCAGTAAGATTTCTGGTGGTCCTGCCTTACGTGCAATATAACAATGACATTGAAAGTAGTAGGAGGACTTTACCCAGCTGCCCTTTTCCTCTATTAGAAAGACTAGTTTATCTGAGTTAATATCTGCCTTAAGTGAGGATGGACCCATTTCCACTATGACACCTTTTGAACTAACAAAACCAAGATCACGTCATAAGACTCTTTCTTTTTTACAGTATTGCTTGGTCTTTCGCTTGTGTTCTCACTCAGGTTATTTTCTGTATAGTTTTTTGCTTTGTTTTTTTTTTAAGTCAGTAAATAGTATCCGAGGTTGGTATAAGGAAAGATAATGAGCTGTAATTGGAATGTAAGTAGAGCTAACAAAGCTTTTGGCTAATGCCAGTGATGCAGTTAAGTATCAATAGTACCTGATGATCAAAAAATTGTTGTTTAGTATTTTCCATATCTCCTAAGGAATCTAAGAATAACTAAGAATAAAAATGTGAACCATGTAGTTCTTTACATAGATCTAAAACCTGTAAGTACGTACAGGTCTGTGCCTCACTGTGACAGAAAGCAGGATCTTGAACTGGCTGCAATAAGTTCCACCTTTTACTGTCATAGACGTAGTAAGTTTTTGTCTGTTTTTCTAGAAATTTTGTTTTAGGTAAAAGATTTGGTGTGGGTTTTTTTCTTTTTTTTTTTTGTTGTTGTTTTTTGTTGTTTTGTTTGTTTGTTTGTTTGTTTCATTTTGTTTGATTGTTTTTTTTTTGGGGGGGAGGTATTTGTTTTGGTGTACACTAACTTTCTAAGGGATCTATGACAAAAATTTCCTTTCATCTGGATATGTAAACCATGTATTTTAAATTGGAAACTGTTGTGGACATGGCCACCTTCTAAATTCTTCATCATCTGTATTACTGTGTAAATAGAAAGACTCGAAGGATTATGTTCCTGAAAACTTTCTTTCCCTCACTACACCAGTAGATTCTAATAAAAGAAATGTCCTTTCTCTACAGACCTTGCCTCATTTTTGCACATGGCTGTCATGGATGAAGTGATAATGGCTGCAGCAAACACTATTAGTCCCAATGTCTCCAGTTAAGGACTTCAGAAGGTGCTTTTAAACACTTAAATGAAAAGAGATTTCCAGAGGTTCTCAGGAACGCTGTCCCTGGTGAGAGCTGTCATCTTCCCAGAAACTTTGAAGATATGGCCAAGGCATCTTGACACCATAGAGTGCAGAATCACCTTACCGGTACATAAGGTTTTTCAAGTCTATCACGTATGTTGCTATGACATGCTTCAGTCTTGTGCAGAGCTTGTACTACAGAGATGGTGATAGCTACCCAAATGGAAGGCGGTACACTAGCTAATTAACGCTCTCTCAAATAGGTTTCATTAGACTTTTCTCTTGGCAGGCCTGCGAAGATTTGTTCAGCAGGAGGAAAGTAATTTTCACACAGCCATACAACTTTCATCATTTATGATGATGTCTTACAATTCCAGAGTTTGTGCTGGCATTATAATGTGCTTCCATGTACCATTAACAGTTAGAATGGTAGCTATGGTCATTCAAAAGCTTGGATTCAGGTCTGGAAGCAGAAGACTTCTGAATACATTAATTTTTCTCAGCTTTTTGTGTTTTGAGGCAGAAGATCTCACAACTTTCATGTTGTCTTTCATGGATATAGCACAAGATCAATTGTTTCAACATGAAGCAGATTCTTAGTGAGCAATAAACTAAACCCAGGTCTGTCATTCTAAAATTTAGAGACTTTTTTTTAACGAAAAAAGCTGAGTATCTAGAATTTAAAGCAAATAAAAATACCTTTTCTCTCTTTCATTGAAGCCAACATTTCTTTCATTATTGGGTAAATAAATTAGTAATTTGGTTTTAAATTGCAAAGTAACTCTAATCAAAGAGCTAATTTGTTGGTACTAATGATGGTTTAGCCAAAATAAATATATTGGTCAAAGAGAGAAAAACTGCTGCCAAGATAGGTTGTGTTTTCCTAAGGCATCTTAGTTATTCATTGGTGAAAGCTCATTCATTTATGTACATTACACTATAATGGAAGAGAGACAGTCACATGTACTCATTTTATATATCCAAGAGTCAGCATTAAGTTTTCCAAGTGCACAGAAGGGTTGATGAGGGGAATGTTCAAAAAAAGGTACTTTATCCTAGTGGAGTTGTCACCCTGCAATCCCTGCAGGACAAAATAAAGAGACAGGACACAGAATAAGAAACTCATCTTTTAAAACAAGTTCTTCAAGAAGCCTCTTGAGTAGTGAGTAGGAAGCGAGCTGGGCTACACTTAGTTTGGGTAAATAATCCTGTTTCCCCATTTTGACTTATGTTTTCCTGAAATACAATACCTTTACATATTCATGATCTTGATCAGGAACCTGGGCTGCAATTTACCAAGGTACAGGAAAGCTGGGAGAAATTCAGTGTCTAATACGCAATAAAATTCAAAGCTATTGAACCCAACACTTACTGAAGTGTTATCTAAAGGGATAAAAACTTAATTTATGTTTGTGCTGAACATGTGTTTAATTTTTAGATTTATGAAAGTCTTTATTGTTCTATTTTTGTACCATACTCTGCAAAAGACCTCTTATTAATAAACATGGCTAACAGCAGGTAAAATAGAAAAATATATTTATTTTTTAAGGCTGAGTAATCCATTAATTTAATCTCTCTGCATCTGAGTTTTCATTTCTTAAATAAACATTTGGGTTTAATACCTTTGTCAGGGATATTTTTGTACAAAGCTACAAGACTGTGGACTGGTAACCAGTCAGTTTGAAATTTCTAAAGATAGTCAGCTGTTCCTGGTCTTTTATCACTTAGATTTGGCAGTCCAGTATTCAAACTCATAAATCAGAAGTATTTTTGTACAAACTCAAAGCTAACTCTGCAACATATTTTATCAGTATTTCCCCTTATTTTAAATACTTAAATACTTCAAATACTTGCCCATTTTAAATACCCTCTCTCCAGGGGGTTGAAGGAAAAGATAACTTTCAAACCATAGCACGTCACCATTTATGTGTTGGTGTTTAGTGGACAGGATTAATACTTCTTGAGGGTTTTTTGTTGTTGGTGTGGTGGTGGTTTGTTTCTTTTTTTTTTGTTTATTTGTTTTGCAATATTTTTTTTCCTGAGAAAGACCTGTTAAATGAGGAACTCCTTGTGCTTCGTTGAACAGTGTGATTTTGGAATAGTCTAAGTCCAGCAAATATTAGAATTCTCAGAAGTGAAATTATTACCACACAATCCTCAGTGCAAACATCTTGTGATTTTTAAAATGATTTATTTTACTAAAGTCTGCTACAGTCAAGTTTCCCTATCTGTAGCCATAAACCTTTTATTGACTCCCAAGTGATTCATGACACCTTTAGTTTTCTCTCAGAATAAATACTTTTAAAAGGAATTAAAATATGTTCTTATTATTTAAGTTACAGAGGATAATAGAAAATATTTTACTTGTTAAACTATTGCAGTGTTGTAGAAAAGATAACATTACATTATAGCTAGAATAGATTTTCAGAGGGAGTAAACTCTAGGGTTCAGTGAAACAATTTAAAGTTATGAGAAATAGAGAAGAAAAAAAGTGCTCAGTAGGATCTAATTTTATAATCTTGGAAAAAATCATTTGTGGCCTTCCTAGGTCAGTTTTCTATTTTTATTTGTTTTGTTATGTTTCTAAACTCCCTGACTTAAAATCTCTTGTTAATCAGATTAGGACTGTATTTTTGATATACAGGGAAGATTAATGAATCATACAGAGTGGGTATTTTTTCTCTGTTTTCATATGATCTGGTTTATAGATGAAACATTAAAATAAGAACCCATCTTGTGGATATTCTGAAGATCATTGTGACATGCTCAGGACACTAAATTTCAAAACATTGGCATTTCAAGAATCATTATGCAACTTTGTTCTTATTCCTTGACTGTCTACAAAAAGTCACATTGGACTGACCACAAATAATACCAGTTTCAGTAGTAGCAAAATAAGAATAAAGACCAGCACTAAATTATACATGTAGCAGCCCAGAAATCAGCTAAAAAAAAAAAAACTATTGAAAAAGGAATTATAGAAAGTTAGACAAGTGGGTCATTTTTGGGAGAGAGTATTTTTTCAAGTCTCTCTGTTCTGCTAGGATGAAACGTATTAAAGGATATCTGGCTTGATACAGACAAAACAAACAAACAAACAGCACCACCCCCAAAACCAGAGGAAATTATCGAGATTCATTATTTTAATTTAGATAAAATGGTTATTTTTCTTTCAACTTTTCTGCAATGCCTATCCTATTTGTTCTTGATTCCTTGGCACCCTTACATTCAAAAGGTAGTTAGACATGTCTGCTAATGCAGATTATCTATGGTTCATCTTACATACAATAACCAGCCAACCAAAATGACATAAAGAAAATAAACTGTATCTCCAAGCTTGCTATTCAAAAGATCACTTACAAATAACTTTCCTCTTAAATGGCTTTGTTTTCTTTCTTCTGCTTACAGTATCCCATATTTTGAGTGCAAAATTATTCCTTTTTTTCTTTTATCTTTATTTTGCTCTGTTTTTTTCCTAATCCCTCCTTATTATTTACCCCTAAAGCTTTCTGCCAAGATGAAACATAGTAAGATGTTCATACAGTTAAAAAAATAGAGCCAGTGAGGCTGATTCAAATGCCGAAGTAAGCTTCTGGAACAATGTATTTTTAGCTTTAGGAAGAAAAACTATATATAACTATGTCTAGAAACAATCTAATGTTAGGAAACTAACATTATCAAGACTTGTGCCTGTTTAAGTACCCTGGGCCAAAGTACCATTAACTTTTTCTGAAGTTTAAAACCACTTACTTATTGCTACTGTCAGTTTCTGAATTGCTAGACGCTTAGTACTGCATACCAGTGCTTTACATCTCACCTCATCTTCCTATCATCTATAATAATCTATAATAATTCCTTGTCAAAGGCTTTTTGAAAAATCTAAGTTCATTGCCATTATCCACTATTTTTCTAACATAAAAAAGTGTTGTACACCAAGTCTTGTAATATGGTTTCATGACAGTTTCAGACTGTCAGCAAAAATCAATCCATGCCTCTTGTTCCTTTTTTGTAGACATATTTTTTTTCATTTCATGCTTAATTTTAAGCTTAATTTTTTTTAATTTTTAGAATGCAGTAATGTCTGCTCTGAGTAGGACTATAGATTTTTCTTGGAAGGTTTAATAGGCAGAAAGTAGATCACATGCCCTGGAATAACTGATTATCAATAATGTTCCTGAAAATATGTAAACAGTATCAATAACATTCCAGAAATAGGCCTTACTGTCACGGGTGATTGAACATCTGCTCAAAAGTACAAACCTCTTCTGATGATCATCTGCCTATGTATATTTCTAGCATGCAAGTGACCAGGAACTGAAAAAATACAGTTGATCATACAAATTTTAACTTTGATATGCAAGAAAAAAAAACAACACATTATTTTAGCCAAATCACAAACTGAAGTTTTTAATTTTCATCCTGTTAGCGAATGTACAGAAAAAATCTTGTATACAAAAAAATATGTTTATAATCATATAGATTAATAACTACAGGTTTATCTGCTCTTAAAACATGCAGCCATTTTAAAAGCTGTTTTTAAAATATTTTTCAAACAAACAGTTCAAAATGCTAATTGATGTGTTACAAAAGAATGTTTTCTGTTTGTTGGTGACCTAGTCAGAAGACAGAAAAAGTTACATGTGACTTTCCCTGATCTTTTTCCTGCTCCTATAGTGTTGCATTACTGAAGTGAGTAAAGCAATTATATTGGTTGTATTTTACCAAATAGAAGAATTCTCAAAACATACAACTGATGTAGCCAGCCACTATACCATTCTCATCTTCAATTCTTGCTGCAATAGTAAGCTTGGCCAGCACATTCTGCTCTTGGGCTATTGCCAACTGAGAAGGGAGTCTCAGTAGCTGCTGCAAGTTGACAGAGTGCTCTTTTAAATGTGTATGCACATAATTTGATGCAGAATCAGAATGTTAAAACTAAATACCCAATGTGCATAATTTCTCAGAAGACAGTGGAGAAAACACATAACTTATGTGAGTTCAGTGAATAGAAAGTATCTAGCAGAGTAGAAGCCATACAAGAAAATACTGTAGATTAGAGTGTTTCTATGAGCCCTTAATCAAGCAGCTGGGGATGATGATCAAACTCATGACAAATGATTTGTATGAACAATTTACTATTAGGGAAGAAAAAAAAAGGAAAAAAAAGAAGATTTCATTTGTTGAAGTAGTCTGTTGTAGTTCATTGTTTGTTTAGCTCAGCTGTTGATTTCTTCATATTGTTTTATTCTGCTTCCCTGTCAAGCCAATATTACCATTTTATTTTAACATTCACCTTTTACTTCTAATGGTTAACATCAGTTGCTCCTGAGACAAGGTCTTTCAGCCAGTAATTGCCTCCTCATGTTTGACGAGACAGCAACTGGATTGATAAATATGTGAAATCAGTAACATAAAACAATTAACTGTTTCTCTTCTTACTGGCATTTCTGCTGCAAACCTGTAGCATGAGCAAAAGGAACTGAAAATCATATGTTATCTCTGTAGTAACCAAACAGCATACCAATATGATCTTTGGTTGTTGCATGTTTATGAAACAGACAGAGGTAAGTTCTAGATCCAATTGAATTTACTAATACAGATTCACTTAGATTATGATTTGTTTTACTTTATGAACATACTTGAAACCCATTGATAATATATACTATAAGTTGCTTTATATAAGTATTAACTCTCATTTATATAGGGATTCTAAACTGGATGATAATAAAACTATGGAAAGTTTCATTTGGAAACAAAATCAACACTGCTATGTACCTGATTCTTCTTTAACTGTCAACAAAAGGAGGTGTGCAATACCCTCCTCGGAACTGCCTAAGTATAGAACATTTTATCTGAAAGGACCTGCCAGAGTGATGTGGCACTTACAGCCCCACAGATTGTCACAAAATATATTAAATTTATGTTAAAAATATAGCTGAAGTAGCCAAGTGTGAACTGATTGCTAATCATAAAATAAACTGCTCCTTACTTCATAAGTAATAAAACAAAAACATGCCATAAAGTCATGCAGATAAACATGAAAAAAATAGACTAATATCTACTCTTTCCACAGCTGCTACACAATATGAATGCATACTTAGATGTATGCAGTGTAATGGCTTGCCATAATCTTGAGTAGCATAATTTTGTCTTGTCTGTTAGATAAGACAAGTTTAAAGAAGAATCAGTGCTGATATATTTTGTGCCATAAGATCAAATTGCTAGATGATTTCTTGCTACTTATATGTAGTTTAGGACAGGAAAAGAAAGTGGAGTTCTGAAGTAGTATTATAATGCCTTCAAAATATATATGCTCATAACAAGGCTTCCATATATAAAATTATAGTATTTGTACTGGAGTTACAAGGACACGGATACAAGGGATATGAAATAAATAAATACATGTTCAGGTAATGCTAAAAGTACCTTGCATTTATATAATTTTCCTTCATCAACACCTGTTCACATCTTTCATGATGAATTCAGCATCATTGTTCCATTTACCAGCTGGATAAACTGAGAGTCAACAGGAGGTCCCTCAGCAGGTCCGAAGCGGAGCCAACACTAGAATACCTTCCTTGCAGTCTATTTACTAGGTCATGTTAGAACCACTTAAGGTTGTATGACCTAAGTTCTTTTTTGATATTCATTTTTCCACTAACCACCCAAAAAAAAATAATAATTAAAAATCCACTATGACTTATTACAGTGGTTAATTTTACATTGCATAGTTGGAGTGTGGGATCTCTTTTACTAACCAGTAATTAAGATAAAATACGTTAAAGTAATGTAATTATATGTTATTCCCAAATAAAAGGTGTGGAGACAGTGTTCTCACGGGAGAATGCATAATTGGTACATAAACTCTGAATAATCCTGAAAGATTATGGGCCTCTCATGGCCATGCAAGGCCATGAGAGGCCCAAAGAAGCTTAAGCAAGCGAGATAGAAGAAGCTGGAATTCACTGAGTTAATGAAAACTGTGGACTGTTGGCAAGCTTTCGAGGTCAAGTTCTCACACCTGTGCTTAACCAATTATATGTTTGTCCTGGTTTAAACCCAGTCAGGTAATTCGTTCGCTCACTTCCCCCCCTTTCTTGCCCTCCCCCTGCTCCCGGAGGGACAGAGAGGAGAATCGAAAAGAATGCAACTCCCACGGGTTGAGATAAGAACAGTTTAGTAACTAAGGTATAACACAAATCACTACTGCTACCACCAATGATAATAATGATAAAGGAAATAACTAGGGAAGAGAATACAACACCTCAGCACCAGCTGACCGATAACTCACCCCCCAAGCCCGACCAAGCACCGACCCATACCTCCTCCAACCCTGCAGTCCCCCAGTCCCTTCCGGCTAACTCCCAGTTACCTCCAGGGCATGACGTGCTGTGGTATGGAATACCTCTTTGGTCAGTCTGGGTCAGGTGTCCTGTCTCTGCTTCCTCCTGGCTTCCCCTCCTCCCTGGCAGAGCATGAGGCTCACAAAGTCCTTGGCCAAACCAAAACATCGCTATCAGTTCTGTTCCTGAGCCGAAAATCAAAACACAGCACTGCACCAACTACCAAGAAGGAGAAACATGACTGCTACTGCTGAGCCCAGGACATGTATCCAATCATAATATGCCAAATCACTGTAAGTGCACATAAGAAATAGTATATAAGGAGTTAAGGCTTTGTAATAAATTTGGCAATCGCTTGATCACGTTGATTGTCTCTGTGCTGTCCGTGACTCCCGCGTCAACAAGTGGCGCCCGAACAGGGACCCTCCGATCAGTAACTTGATGAAGACGAGTTTGAAAGCCTGACGAAAAGGACAGGGCGGGGAGCCGGCCGAAATTCAGCGCTGCCCCGGCACTGGGAAGTCAGACGTCTGCAAAACTTGGGGAATCTCGCCCTGATCAGGTGAGTGGCCAGGGAGGAGATGGGGCACTTGCTGTCCAAAGAGGAACAGGCGGTGGTGAAGCTCCTCCAACACATTCTCTAAGAGAGGACTGCAATATGATAGTGCCGCCTTACAGAGGCTGTTAAAGTGGTCCCGTGATTGCGAGGTTAGTAAAGGGACCAAAGATGCACAGAAACACTCTACACGTTGGAGATTGGTGTTTGAGACTTTGAAAGAGATGAAATTGGAAAGGGCGGCAGTAGCTTCTGTATTTGCCGCCACAGCTCCAGAAGGGGCTGTCTCCCCTAACCCCCATCATAGTGCTGCAGCTGTGACTTTTGCACCTCCTGTGGTACCTGGAACGGTGCCGAAAAAATCAACGCCCCGAGCCGACGAAAGCAAGAGCCAGGTCCGCAGATGGCCACATACCGAACGAGAGACACCTGACAAGAAAGGCATAGCTGCGAGCAACGGAGACCCTGAGTTCAACCCAGGATCAGACTCTGAGTCCCCTGAATCCGAGCCAGATTTATATCCTCTGCTTCCAGACTCTGAGTCTTTGTCTCCCGGGTCGGTCTGCTCAGCTCATCAGCAACTACTCACTGGCCTTGGAGACACTCAGCTGCAACAATTGATGAAAAGGCTTGAAGCCCTCGAGACTCGGATTGAGACACCTCCACCTTACCCTCCGTAAAACCCCTTCCTTAAAGAAGGCAAACAGAGGGAGGGGGTGGGAGAGGTATCGGGGGGTACAAATCCTGCACACTGTTGGCACGGGTTAATCAAAGATGCGATTATTAATGGTGAATTTTCTGCAATGGGCCTCTCTGCATATCCTGTGTTTACTACACAGCAGGGGGTTAAAGAGTGGGAAGCTTTTGATCTCAAAATAGTTAAGGAGGCCTGACAAGCAGTAACCACATCTGGGTTAGCATTCTCATATATTCATGTATATGTTATGATTTTTTTTGTGCTATTAACAGGAGACTTTAATGACTCCCCTGCTATAGTACATGGTCAGGCATTAGGTTCAGGTTATATGACAGACTCTGGGTATTCTAGTCCAGTGCAAGGATTTGGAAACCGGCACTTGGAAAGGTCCTGCGGAAGTAAAACTAACTGGTTGAGGTTATATATGTGTAAATTACAGATTCCGGTTTGCAGTGGGTGCCAGCTCGATGGGTGAAACCCTGGAAAGAGTCAGCATCACCCCAGGACATCCCCCTTCTCCATGATTGAATGAATTGAAATTTGAGCTCAGACCATCCATTTTATGGATGTTTTCAGCCTTTCTTAAAGGGAAGGGAGCAACCTTTTTCTACGTTAAAGTAAAAAAAAAAACAAAAAACAAAACAAAAAACAAAACAAAAAAACCCACCCACCACCTCCACCACCCCCCCCCCCCCCCGAACCTCCAGGGAAGCGAGATCAGCGCGGCATACAGATGTATTGTGTGATTTTCTGGTGGTGGGAAGGTCTCTCTTATGCTCTTATCAGGGGTATTGGGCATACTGTGACGGACCGTGGACTTGGGAGCCCATATACAACTCATTTAATACAGTTTCTCTGTGATACTCCTGTACTAGATGTTGGTAAATATAAGTATGTCCAGGTTTCTGTCGACCTTTGGAGACCTTTATAGATATTGCTGGCCATTTCTTCCAACATAGGCTGGCCACCTGTGTCGGAATGAGTGTGCATTTTGGTCAGTATAAAAGCCCAAGCCTCATACGATGTGGGGGAGGCAGAGCCTCTGCAGGGGTGCCCGCTAAGGTTGAGCCTGCCACCTCGCACTGCAATGATGCTTCTCGGAGCTGATTTGCTGTTAGTCTCCACAAGGTCCTTGTGCCACGTTCTGTACGTGGGACTGTACTGTGAGTAATGGTTGTCTGGATTTTGTGCTTCAAATACTGTAGTTGTGTGGAGTGTGCTTGTGGGATCCCATACGTGTGGGTGTGTGTTGAGGGCAGGCGGTGTTCTGTGTATTGTTTGTTGTTGGGTTCATGTAAAAGTTTTTAACCGGTAGCAGTTTAAAATTTCGGGCAAGAAAGGGTTAATACAAAAATGCAGTTGCCGGCAGGTATTTATGGTTGCTGCTGAAGCAGGCAGGCAGCTATAGCTGCTGCCGAGCAGGCCAGTGTTCGTAGCTGTGCAAAGCAGGGTGAGCGACTTTTGGGGGAAAAAAAAAAACACAAAAAAGCCTGACCTCCGATTCAGCTCCCGGTGCTCCACCAGTGGAATGGCCAGGATGGACACCAGAGCCGAGGAGTGAGGGGAAAAAAACCAAAACAAAACCAAAACAAAACAAAACAGAAAAAGAAAAAAGAGACAATGATGCAGCAAACTCCTTGACTGTTAACAATGTGCAGTTTAACCTGTCTACTTCTCAAGAATTGATAACCTGGAGGAGGGGTATATTTGTGTCCTCCTGCCTACAGGTCCATGGCGACTGCCTGCAAAGTTTGTCAAGCCTTGCCATAAGCTTGACAAGACAAATGGAAAAACCTGATGTCTCGGCTACAGGAGCTGACCATGAATACCCCAAGCAGAATGAGATAGAGGAAGAGAAAAACGAATGACTGCAAAACATCACCTGGGGGCAACTGAAAAGTAACATCCTAAATATGTGTGCTTGGAAAGTAGCTATTATTAGAGGCTGTGATTTTGTGTATAAAACCACCTGTATTTACTAGCCAGTTGCTAATGAGGAACTATGCCTTGTATTGTATAGATTTGTCACTTGTAAAAGAGATGTTAAGAGTATGGAAATATGCAGTAGCTGCTAGAAAATGCTAAGGCAAAAGCTGGAATGATTTTAATACAATGGTAGTGTTATAAAGCAGGTGATGGAACAAATTAAGAGGGTGGGAAAATTCCTCTGATAAGAAATTTCTTTGGCTAGTCCCTCACTGCCATCAGCATGTTCAACATGCTGCTGCACCCTGTAATAGTTACTCTGCTAATGTAAATTTGTGTGTGCCTTGCTGTAGTAGCGACTTGTTACTGGATGAAGCAGGTGAAACTCTGCACTGACAACAAGGTGCAAGGACTGAGGCTGACAAAATGCCTGCTACCACAATCAAGGGCAAGACTGGGTTGGCCTCTGTGTTTGTCACCAAGAAGAACCTTTAGCTCCGCTGTTGGCTGCAACCCAGCAGGCGTGGAGCGGTGGGGCTGCATGCCATGCCAGACCTTGATGTGAAGGATGGCCTGCTCTGTTATCAGGGAGCCATACAGCAGAAAAAAGGGCAGGCGCAGCAGCCTGTAGTTGGCATATGTTGGAGATATGATCTAGCCCAAATCCCCTGCTCAAGTAGGGTCACCCAAAACATATATAAAACAAAAAGGGGGATATGTGGAGACAGTGTTCTCACGGGAGAATGCATAATTGGTACATAAACTGAATAATCCTGAAAGATACAGCAAGGCCATGAGAGGCCCATAGAAGCTTAAGCAAGCAAGATAAGAAGAAGCTGGAATTCACTGATGTAATGAGAACTGTGGACTGTTGGCAAGCTTTCCAGGTCAAGTTCTCACACCTGTGCTTAACCAATTATATGTTAGTCACTAAGGGTCTTCAAGACATGTATCCAATCATAATATGCCAAATCACTGTAAGTGCACATAAGAAATAGTATATAAGGAGTTAAGGCTTTGTAATAAATTTGGCAATCGCTTGATCACACTGATCGTCTCTACGTTGTCCGTGACTCCCTTGTCAACAAAAAGGTAAACACCAAATTATAGGGTTTATGTCAAACTATAATGCACATATACTATACCATTGTTTTCTATAGTAAGGCAAGAAAAAAAATCAAACTACGATATCAGTTGTGCTGAAGTGGGTTTCCATTCTTCCTGTACGGACTACAAAACAAACACTGTATCTCCATTCTTAGAGCTCTTTTTTCCGTGATGTAATCTCAAAGGGCAGTAGAGTTTCTCAGTTTCATTACTACAGCATGCGCTTGTATCACACCTCCACTGAAGATGCATTTATAGAAAATGACAGAAAGAAAAAAAATCACAGAAAGAAAATGGTCAAATAAGCTGGAACGAGCTACAGTTGGGCTTATTTAACCTCTTTAATGGTGCTCAGATTTCAAACCTACTCTGCAGTTAAGAGCATCTTGATATTAAAATTCCCCACACCCACCGCTGTTATAAAGAATATTTATGTCCAATTTGGAGACAGATTTTGGGTAAAATATTCGGATTAAAATACATTTTGATGACTTTTTTTCAATAAAATGAAACATAATTTCTTTATAGAAACCCCTTTTGTTTCCCTTTCTCTTTTGCAGGCATACATTTTTTTTTTGCATTAGAAAACAGATTATTCATTTAAAAAAATTTAATTGCCACTATTCAAGAATCCTCCTTGCACCAGTATTTAACTCTTACTAAACACATTTGCATTACATACATGATGCTAAAACCAAAAACCTAATTCTTAGTGTCTTTCCCCATGATGTGCATCATGAGTAAATATATACCCATCCTATATTAAACATTATTTACACTGCCTCTGCCATGCATTTCAATTACCATAAATCTCTGTATACTGGGAAAGGTGCTTTGCTTTGGAACAACATCCAGATACCATTTCCTTTTTCCAGCTATATTGTGTGAAAAAGAAATAAATCTGATGCTCTGAATGGTAATGAAAAGTTCATGTACATTGAGTGATTTTACTGTCAGTCAAAAGATAAATCTATTCGAAGAAAAGCCTAAAAGGGAGTTTCAATACATTTGTTTTTTTTAACATTGTGAGAAATGCTCTATATATTTCATTGTGATTCTGGTTCTCTTTTTTCTCTTTCTTTTCAGCTTAAGCTGAAAAGTGTCATGTTTGGGGAAACTGAAATTTGGTGTTATGGCAAGAGGAGCATGTATTTATTTCTCTAGCTTTTCTAGCTGACCTTATAAGATCTCAGAAGTATGCTGTCTTGTTCCACCCTGTGGACTGAAAAAAACTTTTCCAAAAGTTTTCTTTATGTTGTACCTAATTAATACATGCACCCTGCAATTGTCTTTTAAGTGTTCAGTTTATTCTGCTGCATTTTGTGTAAGGAAGCTAAAACCATTCTGAAAGACATAAAAACGATTAGTTTTAATTACAAAAATAATGATTTTTTTTAATTTCTTCCTTATTTATCCCAGATATTTTGCTCCATTGCTTCTTTAAGTATCTATGTTTAACACCTACACCAAAGTAATGTTGACAAAGACATACTTGAATTTTGACTCTCCTCAATCTAGTGAAAAGTCTATTGGTAAAAATTATTTTGTATCCCCTTTTGCCTTCCCATTCAATGTCCGTTCATCCTACCTATCAGTTACCACCATAAAAATAATCTCTTGGTATATATTACTAATTATTAGTTTATCACCACTAGAAAAGAAAGAAAGAGATTTTCAGGGACACTAACATGTTTTGTGTGACAGTCAATGAATTTATTCACTCAGCACTCTATTCTCTTTGATTATTCAAGATTAAAAGGGAAAGACTAATTCACTCATTTAGAAAATACTCCCTTTTGACTCATGAATATATTCCTGATACATAACCCAGAAAGGGGAATATTCTTCCATTTCCACAGCCTTTAGGCTTGATAAAGGCTCATAAGAAACCATAGTAGTTTTCAGCCGGAAATAATTGCCCTAATCATACTTCACACTTTGCCTTTATCATTCAAGAATCATACTTCTGTTGGATCTCTGTGCCCTGGTTTTGGAAGTGCTCTTTCTGGCTTGACAGGTAATTACAGGGCCAATATTATTGCTACAAATTTTGGATTTAGATTGCTAGTTCTTGTGGAAGTCTTTCCTAGTTCTTGCAGATCTCTGCACATTTAGCTGGCTAGTCTGAGAATGGAGGATATAACTTGGCACATATTTTCCCTTTGTTTCAGGGTTATGTTCCATAGATGGTAGATGACACTTAGAGCTTGTTGGAAAATTAATTCAGTATTGCTTTTCCATTTAATGGAAAATATTCTATCCTGGGGCATGCATTAATAAAATTAAAAGAAACCCCCAAAATATAGTCATTAATTTCTGGGAGAAATGTTGACTTGCTATCAAAGGCTGAGTATAGTTATAGAGCTATGAAAATATTTTGCCCCAAATGCTATTAGTTACTGGCTGAAACCTGAATCTTTTCTTTTTCAGCTTTTCACTATTTAATTTTGTTGTTGTTGTTGTTGAAAGAAAGCAGATACTTTTGGAGTAAATCTAATTTAGCAAAAAACCTTTGAAAAGTAGTTTCAGTATGTAATTTCCAGCTAGCTCCGTATGCATCACTAAAGCAAAATAATAAAACCTTAACGACAGATTCCTCTAATGGTACACTTCACAGCTTGAAAAGTGACAGATGACTACTATGCACCAAACAACATGTAAGTATATTCAGTGAGTTTTACTTTGCCTAAATAATTTTCCTCCTTACAGCTTTTGTACCTAGAGTTAATGTAAACCTGTCATACATGGCGTTCCTGCTACTCATGGCTCCTAGCAAGAAAACCTGCCCACTACTTAAAACACCATAACTGGTGTTTAGGTCCTCTGAGCACGTAGAGATTAAACAGAAATTTGTTCCAAACAGTTGACTGCAGTCCTTAGTAAGCCATTCGTACTTCAATTTTGTTTGGCTGATGCAATATGATCAGCCATGTTGCGTAATGGTATTGGACAGAAGTAACAAGGCATGACGTCTTACAGTGATGAGCCATCAGGATGGGAAATTCTGAATGACATTCACTGCTGAAAACAGCCCCTACTATTAATGTGTTTTTCAAACTGCAGGGAAACTCTTCAGACGATTGGGGAATGATGTGAACAAATTGCAAACCAGCTTCTAAACCTAAAAGGAATAATCTGTGGAGGTCAGAGCAGGAGTTTGCACACGTAGTGATTGCACTCACACTTCTCCCTGTGTACATCCAGAAAACATCAGTCTTGTTTAAATAGTTCTATTAATAGCTTGAAAAGCACTGTAAGAGGCATAAAAGAAAGGAATTTTAATTTCTGTTTGGTTACTGGAAGAGAGGTGGCAGCTTAGTAGCTCTTTCAAAAGTGTAAAAACTGCTGTGACTTTCTGGGGCCTTAGGAGAAATAGAGCTTCTGCCGCCCACAGCTCCTTCCAGGCTCTTCTAGCTCACCACTGAAACGTAGTGAAATGTTCAGTCTTTACCTATTCAATTAGCTGGTTGCTTGAAAATTGTGTAGCTTAAAAATGGTCTAAAGGTAAGGGAGGCAAAGTTGGGGTTACCTGCTGTTACCACAGGTCATGGGTATTTCCAATACATGCTTGAACTTATGCAAAGTTCATGTTGTAGATGTAAAGGGAGCTTCTGCTGATAGTAAAGCTGAAGAAATGGAAGGCCTGATATTATACCACTAGCTGATGCTCTACTAGTCATAACAGTAATTATGAACAGGTCTGACCTGTAAAAAATTATAGTACTGAAGTGGTTTTTGCCACATTGCAGCACATAAGACTCAACCCTTTGGTTTTTTTACTATTCGTATTTCCATATTTTCATGTTTTAGTACTAGTATTTATGTATATTTGTTTGTTTGTTTGTTTTTTTTCTGTTTCTACTGGCCCCTGGTCATCTTTTGAATTAGATTTAACATTATAGGCAAGGTCTTCTATACACAACAGTAGCACTTTTAGGCACACGTCAAGAGAAAGTGAAAAACACATTCATTTGGGTGGAAAACCTAAAGAGATGTTCAATAAATACTCTTAGTTTGAGTGGACGGTAGTGCCTAGTGCATAAGTCTTCTATGTCTGATATATTCATACGCCCAAACTATTCTGATGTTTATATTAAAGTATTTGTTTGTGATCCATGAGTATTGAATTTAGGCAGTTCCCAGAGATTTACAAGTTTATCATTCCATCAGCCATTTCAGACAAGATAGTACGTCAGCCTGCTCATAAGAGAAATGAATGGAGGTGAAAGACCTAACTCAGTGCACTGATTATGCTGTGTTCATCTTTCTTTTTAATTAATAAGGCCCTCCAGAAATGTATGCATCAGGACAGAATAATGCCAACTTTCATAGACACTGGTATGTTTCTCAAATAAGATGTGTGTTTAAGATTGTTCTCCCTTCTTCTCACTATGCTTTATGAAAAATGAAACTGGAGTTTACCCGGACACTAGGGAATATTTCAGCTCTTCTTCTGTGTTTTCAACTCTGTAGTTCATTTTTCAACTGAGACATTCGTATTACCCCTGTTAACATCAAGACCATCGAAGATACCTTTTTTTTTTTAAATCGTACCCTTGAAGTGTATTTTGGGAAGACATTTCCATTTGCTACTTTGCGTTTCATAGTGATCATGAGGCTGCTATTTTTTTATAAAACAAAAATGCAAAAACCCAGCATCAATCAGTACTGTGTTTTCTATCAATTTGAGTGAGGACAAAAGAAAAGAAGGAAACACTGGCAAATCAGATTTTTATAGGAGCATTCACATTCAATATTACAACTTCCTAACTACAAAGACCTCAGTACTTATTAGTTTACTCTGAAAATCACTGAAAATGCAAAATATGGTCATCAAAATGTACTGGAAATGGCAAAATTCAGACATTTTGAATTCAGCAATACTTAAATAGATTTTTCATAAAAATAAGGAGCAAGTTACTGGAAAAAAATGAAGAATATTCACACTCCACAATTTTATGTAAATTGAGGTCATACTGGTTTTGCTAATTCTTCAGTTGAAGACTGACACCTTTCAGAAGGATAATAAATATAATGGACATATCCTGCTTATTGGCACATCAATAGGAGGCTGACCTAGATTGCTTCTTTTGGAATAAAATTTTCAGGAGGATAGAAAGAGGCTATAATAAACCAAGCCTTTTCCAATTTACATCAGTGAAAGAGAGAAGGGTACACTTCATTACCCATGTTATATGAGTCCGCTTTTGACTTGCACTGTCTGAATAGTCTTTCTTAAAAGGCAGTTTGGGGGTTATAAGCATATACATTTTCAAACTCAGTGAACTTTAGTGCTCACAGAAGCTTTTCCCCACAAGTCTGCCAAGGCAACACAAGCTGTTATTAAAGCCTCCCCTATGTGCACAGAGACAATTGTGCCTATTTATGTTATGTGGTGATTTTCAAATGCAAATAGATACCAGTAAAACTAAGTCTGAAACAACATGCAACATTACTAGATATAGTGATATCATCCAGTTCTCAGTGAAGGTCTCCAGAGGTGAAAGGTAATGGACTTAAAATATTTTTGCATAATTTACATAGGGTGTAAGTCCAATCATATAGGACTTATTTATAGAAACAATTCATGATTATCTAAATTATCCTGTTGGCATTGCCTGATAAAACCCTAATACTGCAAGTAAATGCTGTATGAATTATACCTACAGATAGACTATGTTAAAAATCCTATTGTTGCATGGATCTTCCATGCAACTTCGTTTACCTGTAATCATCTTACCTTTTTTACTGGGAAGACTTCTGGGCAGAAATTTTTACTATTTTTACAGAAACCAGCCTAATGAAGCCACTGCGTATAACAAAAATATAGAATATAATCATAGAATAGTTAGGGTTGGAAAGGACATTATGATCATCTAGTTCCAACCCCCCTGCCATAGGCAGGGACACCTCACACTAAACCATATCACCCAAGGCTTTGTCCAACCTGGCCTTGACCACTGCCAGGGATGGAGCATTCACAACCTCCCTGGGCAACCCATTCCAGTGCCTCATCAACCTATTAGGAAAGAATTTCCTCCTTATATCCAATCTAAACTTCCCCTGATTAAGTTTTAACCCATTACCCCTTACCCTGTCACTATAGTCCCTAATGAAAAGTCCCTCCCCAGCATCCCTATAGGCCCCCTTCAGATACTGGAAGGCTGCTA
Organism: Pezoporus occidentalis; assembly: GCF_034315485.1. NCBI lineage: Eukaryota > Metazoa > Chordata > Aves > Psittaciformes > Psittacidae > Pezoporus > Pezoporus occidentalis. The sequence goes on from NW_026914201.1 coordinate 669,343, forward strand.
TGAGGTCTCCATGCAGCCTTCTCTTCTCCAGGCTGAACACCCCCAACTTTTTCAGCCTGTCTTCATAGAGGAGGTGCTCCAGTCCCCTGTTCACCCTCGTGGCCCTTCTCTGGACTTGTTCCAACAGTTCCATGTCTTTTTTATGTTGAGGACACCAGAACTGCACACAATACTCCAGGTGAGGTCTCACAGGAGCAGAGTAGAGGAGCAGGATCACCTCCTTCGACCTGCTGGTCACGCTCCTTTTGATGCGGCCCAGGATCCGGTTGGCTTTCTGGGCTGCGAGCACACACTGAAGCCAGATCATGTTTGTTTTCTCATTGACCAGCACCCCCAAGTCCTCCTCCACAGGCTGCTCTGAATCTCTTCTCTGCCCAGCCTGTAGCTGTGCCAGGGATTGCTCCAACACAGGTGTAGGACCTTGCACTTGGCATGGTTAAACTTCATGAGGTTGGCATCAGCCCACCTCTCAAGCATGTCAAGGTCCCTCTGGATGGCATTCCTTCCCTCTAGCATATCAACCGAACCACACAGCTTTGTGTCATCGGCAGACTTGCTGAGGGTGCACTCAATCCCACTGTCCATGTCACCGACAAAGATGTTAAACAAGACCGATCCCAACACCGATCCCTGAGGGACACCAGTCGTTACCGGTGTCCAGCTGGACATTTAGCCATTGACCACAACTTTTTGTGTGCTGCCATCCAGCCAGTTCTTTATCCACCGAGTGGTCCATCCATCAAATTAATCTCTCTCCAATTTAGAGACAAGAATATCATGCAGGTCATTGTTGAAAGCTTTGCACGAGTCCAGGTAGATGATGCCAACTGCTCTACCCCTGTCCGTCAGTTGTAGCCCCATCATAGAAGGCCACCAAATTGGTCAGGCAGGATTTCCCCTTAGTGGAGCCATGCTGGCTGTCACCAAGCACCTTGTTGATTTTCATGTGCCTTAGCATGCCTTCCAGGAGAATCTTCTCCAAGATTTTGCCAGGCACAAAGGTGAGACTGACTGGTCTGTAATTCTCCGTATCATCCATTTTCCCCTTCTTGAAAATGGGGGTTATATTTCCCTTTCTTCAGTCACCAGGAACTTCACCTGACTGCCATGGCTTTTCAAATATGATGGCGAGTGGCTTAGCAACTTCATTCTCCAGCTCCTTCAGGACCCACAGATGGATCTCATCAGGACGCATGGACTTGTGCATGTTCAGGTTTTTAAGATGGTCTTGAAACAGATCCTCTCCTACAGTGGGCCCAAGGTCTTCATTCTCACAGTCCCTGCGTCTGCCTTCCAAGACTTGGGTGGTTTGGTCAGAGCCTTTGCCAGTGAAGACCGAGGCAAAGAAGTCATTCAGAACCTCAGCCTTCTCCAAATCCTGTGTAGTTAGTTCTCCCGAGGGCTTCCAGAGAGGGCCTATGTTGTCCCTAGTCTGTTTTGCATATTAAAATATACCGTGATTTGAGTACAGAAATTCCCATTTATATGAAAAACATAATGAGGCAAAAAAATTTCTCCTTTCTCTTAATTCTTTCTGCCCATCCCCACGTGTCCCCAGAATGAAATAACTCTTGGACTCACATGCTGATGCTTTACATTCAGCCATCTGCATGAGAAGCTTAGTTGATGTCCCAGAGTTCTATCTTAAAAAAAAAAAAAAATAGCCTGATGAATTTCACTAATAAGGCTGGAAGCTGCCAATATTCATTGACATAAAACACAGAGGAATCCTGATTATCCATGTTAGGCTTTTTATTTTGCACTTCAAATACAGTGAAATCATAATCTTCATAATTTTCTCATAAAATTGAATATATTTCCCTCATAAGTGCATCCTCTTTAACATAATCTGAAACACCTCAGATTTTATTCACAGCTCATTGAGAACCAAAAGGGCCAATTACAAGAGAGAATCAAGCTAAGCAATAAAATCCCAACCTATACTGAGAGAACAGGGCTGTATATCTTTATTACAAAGATATAAAAACAATTTAATTTAATCACTTTGAATTACTATGTACTGCCAGAGAAATAGTTTGAAGTGTACACATTAACTGACGAAATGCATATTTTGTGGTTTATTCTCTGAACTGCGCCGCTGCTGCATAGTTATTATATTTTTATGTACTACTTTAGTTACTGTTATGGAAAAAGCACTTAAAGTTTCACAAGAAGATATCCATTGCAGCTAGATATTTAAGATTTGAATTTAAAGTAAAGAATGTTCTGGAATTCCTTCCTGTTTGAATGTGAAGAAAACATATAGGAGTAGTCACTACTATTAATGAGGGACTTCCCATCAAACTGGCAACCACAGGGCTGCAGCAGCAGAGCACAGACCCTCACACAGTGACTTATACCAGTGTATTTTTAAGAACAGATGTTTTGGTCCTCAGAAGAAAGGCATTCCAGACAGAACTATATTCAATAAATTAAATAAATTAATCTATGACTAATAGACTACTAATAAATTGTCTATTATGGACTACTTCTATCATTAATTACTGTAACAAGCCAAATGCCTTGAGGTTTTGGGTCCCTGACAGCAAGTCCCTCTGGAGGAAGAATATCTCTCTTGAGAAATCGGAGGCCTCTTTAGAAAGAAAGGGCACATATTTTGGGGGAAAATATGTTTTTTCCTTCCATTAATAGTAAGCTATAGTCTTTCAAATAATTGCAATAAACTAAAAAGGATTTTTACTTTAGTTCATGTTTCCCAAAAGTTTTTTCGTTTGTAGGTAAATATCTTACATATGAAGTATTTTAATAGTTGCATTTGTCCAGTAAGTTACTTCACCCTGAATAAAAAGTCCTGATAGTATGGTATGAAATAACAGTATGTTGACACACTAGGGAGTGGAGCTTTGCCCAACCAAGTCAGTGTCCAGAAGAGAAAAGCCCCTTTGTGAATCAGTATGTGGAATAATGGTATTAAGCAATGAGGAAGAGATTCAATAATAAGCATTTCTCTCTGCTTCTTAAGCTGGCATTTCTGCTCTGTCATGTCTTGCGTACTGCCACATACACCTATTTAGTCATGAGAAACACTTCATATGTTTGATTTTTCTTGACATATCCTTAATCCTACTCTATTACCTATTAATAGACCAATCATCTCAAGTGTATGTATGCCAATGCACAAAGCCTGAGAAAAATCCAGGAGGAACTGCAGCTCCATGCCCAGTTGGAAAGTTATTATATCATAGGAATAACATGGTGGGATAACTCACATCATTGGAGGGTAGCGATGGATGTTTTGCAAAGATAGGCAAATAAGAAGATGTCCTTGGTTCAGCAGTAGCAGTCATTTTAGTCTTTCTTAGTAGCTGGTGCAGTGCTGCGGTTTTGACTTTCAGCCTGGGAGCAGTGCTGATAACACCGATGGTTTTAGTTGTTTCTCAGTAATGTTTACCCTGACCAAGGACTTTCTGAGTCTCATGCTCTGCCAGGGAGTAGGGGAAGACAGGAGGAAGCTGAGACAAGACACCTGACCCAAACTAACCAAAGAGGTATTCCATACCATAGCACATCATGCCCAGTATATAAACTTGGGGGAGTTACCTGGAAGGGTGAGATCACTGCTCGGTCAGGCTGGGTATTGGCCGGCAGGTGGTGAGTGGTTGTATTCTCTTCCCTTGTTATTTCCCATATCATTATTATTACTGGTGGTAGCAGTAGCAGTTTTGTGTTATACCTTAGTAACTGGACTGTTCTTATCTCAACCTGTGGGAGTTACATTCTTTAGATTCTCCTCCCCATCCTTCCGGGAGCTGGGGCAGGAAGAGGGGGGAATGAGCAAACAGTTGCGTGTTTTTTCTGGGTTACTGGCTGGGCTTAAACCACAACAGAAGAGGAAGAGGAGTCACAGTCTATGTTAAGGGGAACCTTGAATGTATGCACATCTGCTATAGCAATTGTGGAATCCCTATTGAATTCTGGCTCAAGGTGAGAGGGGTTGTCTCCAAGGAGGATCTTACAGTAGGCATCTGCTACCAACAAAGCCATATTTGGGTCTAAAGAACCTGGTTCTTAAGGGTGACTTATACTACCCAGACATTTGCTGCAAGAACAGTAGAGCAGCCAACATGTCATCCATCAAGTTGCTGGAATGTGTAGAAGACTTTCCTCATACAAACCAGTAATGAGGCACTGCTGGACTTGCTCCTCACAAACCAAGGAATCTTGCTTTTCTGTATCTCTGTGGCATAACACTTGACTGCAGTGGTCAAAACATTGCGGAGTCTAGGATCCTGCTAAGTGCACTAAAAGTCAGTGCTAAGACAAAGCTTTTAGATTTCAGAAAAGCAAACTTCAGCTTGCTCAGAGTTCAGCTGGAAGGGATGCCGTAGGAAGCTTCCATGAAGGATAAAGGAGCTAGCGAGTGCTGGGAGTTTCTCAAGCATGCCCTCCTGCAAGCACAAAAACAGTTCTTCCCCTCTGAAGGTGATGAAAGCAGGCAGAGCAAGAGGAGCAAGAGACCTCACTGGCTTAACTGCAGTCTTGATTATGCTGAAAATCAATAGAGAAGGAAACTGAGGTGTAAAAAAGGATGAATATCCACTGAGAAATACAAGGAACTGCCAGGGAGTGTAGAGACACAATTAGAAAAAAAACAAACAAACAACCCTCAGGTCAAATTGAAATTATCCCAACGTGTCAAAAATTGCAAGAAAGGGCCCTTCAAGTACATAAACAAAAAGCAGAAAAAGAAGGAAAACATTGACCCAGTGTTAACCAGGAGGGGTGAATTATTCACCAACACCACCAAACAGTCCAAGGTTACCAACACTTTCTTCACCTTTATCTTTACTAACACTATTGGGCCCCAAGCCTTGGAAACGAAAATCTAAACTTATGCAAATGCAGACTCACTTTCTTCTTCAGTGAAGGAAGATTTGATATACGAACTACTACAGGACCTTGACTCCCACATATTGATGAGCCCTGACGATATCCACCCAAGAGTTTTAAAAGAGATGGCCAATATCATTGCAAGGCCATTCTTGCTAATCTTTGAGAGGTCATGGACATGGGCGATTTCCAAGAAGACTGGAAGAAGGTGACTGTCACCCCCATCTACAAAAAGGTCTTAAAGGAGGATTCAGGAAAATATAGGCCCATCAGTCTTACTCCAGGCCCTGGGAAAGTTATGGAATGAATCTTTCTGTGGGCTATCACCAAGTCATATAAAGAAGACTGGGAAAAAACAGCACAGATTCACCATGGGCAAATTGCTCTTGACCAACCTGGTCTCCTTCTTAACAAATTAACCTTCTTGGTTGATGTGGGGAGAAGAGTGCACATTTTCTACCCAGATTTCTCCAAGACTTTTGATATGGATTTCCATGACCTTCTTCTAGAGAAACTGACATGTTGCTGCGTAAGCAAGTGGTTTGTACAGTGGATAGCGACTGGTTGACCAGCCGCACCCATGGGGTGGTGGTGAATAGCTCCTTTTGCAGCTGGCAATCTGTCAGAAGCAGGTTTCCCAGTGGCCAGTATTAATATCCTTGTAAGTGATCTGGATGATGAGGTCAAATGTACCCTGATGAATTTTCCTGATGATACCAAACTGAGTGGGGAAGTGGGTACTTTGGAAGGGAGATCCAACCTGGAGGTTGACCTGGATAGGCTGGAAGATTGAGCTGACAAGTGCCTTATGAAGGTCAACAAAGTGAAGTGTACCATCTTGCAGCTGGGTAAACACAATCCAGAAGTTAAGCACAAGCTGGGACCTACTTGGCTGGGGAGCAGCTCCGTGGAAAGGGACTTGGGGGTCTTGGTGGACAGCAAGCTCAATAAGAGTTAATGTATACAGATGCAGCAAAGGAAGCCAACAGGATGCTAGTCATTGACAAGGGCATAACCAGCAAAGTTGCCATTATGCCAATCTACTAGCAGCTGTCAAGCCACACCTGGAATACCGTGTTCCTCACTATACAAAAAAGATGAGGACAGTCTGGACAGGATGAGAGAAGGGCCACAAGGATGGTCAAAGGACTGGGAACCCTGCTGTATGAGGAAAAGCTGAGAGAACTGGATTTGTTTAGCCTTGAGAAAAGAGGGCTGAGGGGAGACCTCATTACAGCAGTCCAGTGGCTACAAAGAAGATGAGGACACTTTTCCAATAAGTAATGGGTACAAGCCTTGGGAGATTCTGACTGGACACAAAAAGAAAACATTTTTTACAATGAGAACAATGAGCCGTTGGAATAACCTCCCAAGTGAAGTAGTGGATTCCCTATCGTTTAACACTCCTAAAGCTTGTCTGGACAGAGTACTGATTCATCTTGTCTAGACTGCTTTTTGCGAAGAAAGGTTGGCCCAGGTGATCTTCGAGGTCCCTTCTAATCTGGTATTATGTGAGTCTACTAACATGGCACAGAAGAACATATTTCCTTTTTTTCTTGTTTTCACCCAAAAAGAGTAATATTAGGAGAGTCAATATCTTAAAACCTCTTTCTCCATGGAATTTTATGTACCACTTGGACTCCTGGCTGCACTGTGACAGGCTGACCTTAAAAATTTAATTGGAACTTTCAAAACATTAAGGATTTGCTGCCTACTTTAATAGGTATTGTGAGACTCAGAGAAGCCTTCATTAGCCCTCCAGCCCTAATGATTCTGAATGTATTGGTGAATGACATATAAAGGTAGCAGCCATTCCAAGGAATCAATTACTATAGCTGGCAAGAAGATCCCTTTTTTCCCCTTCTTCCTGATTTTCTTTATTATTTATAAACTAATATGCCTCTTTGTAACATTTTCTGCATTTATAGCATGGCTGGTGAGCTAAGCCTTTGCTAATGGATAGGAAAAAGCTGGGTATTATTTCCAGACATATGATTAAGGAAAGTACAGCCACTTCAGTTTGAAGGAAATTCCTAGTAATAATCCAACTCTTTTTGTAAGGTCACGCTGACAATATTCAGCCTAAACCTTGCACAGTTATGGTGGTTATTGCCTTTCTCTTCCCCATAAGGAGTAAAGAGAGCTGAAAAGCTTGGAATTAGATTTAAGTTTTCTCCAGAGGAGGATTAAAAAGCCTCCCACTTTCCCCCCTAAACAAGTACCGCTCCTTAGAAGACATGTATATGCCCTCAGACATGCAAAAACCAAACATGTTCTCAGGGAAAAAAAAAATAAAAAAAAGAAACAAGACAGGAGAGAAAGTAAAAGAAAGATAGATGTGGTGTTGCAACAAGTCAAACCACTTACAGATGCCCTCAGGAATTTTTGGGAGCATGCAGAAATGTCATTGTGCTCATTAAACTCCCTGACACCACTTTCATTTTCACTATGAAAGCTGTGCTGACCTTGCCAGTCCATTAAACTCTAACAAGGGTCTCTGCAGGTTCATAGTTCCAATTATGACTCAGTTTATAGGACCCTAGCAATAAATACAGTTTGACTTGCTCCACTGTGGGCTGATCTTTGCTCCTGCAGTTGCCAAATAAACAGTGGGCTCGAGGTGAAAACTCAAATGCCTTTTCTTCTTTCAAAAGTAGGAGACACTTTGAAACACTTCAGCTAACATGCAGCTAAGATTCACAAGCAAGCTTTTCCTCTGGGCCTCTGTTAAAGCTAATTGCTTCTTTTTGGCTGACATGAAAACTTTATATCAAGTTTGAAAATAACATTAGATAAGGAACTAACACTATATGAATATGTGCATCACATAGCCATACACATTGCGTGATAGCATATTGTTCTTGCTTAGTAAAGATGTGTGAGGAGGCAGGTGGGTAAGTACTGTGTTAATCAAATTATGATTTTAGATGTTTGGGGTCAAATTTTGAGAGTGTATATATGGAGGAACTAAGAGTATGACCTGATGTTCTATACTGGTTTGGAAGTAATAAAAGAAGATTTTACCATAAGACTGATAGCCATTGTTTTATACCTATTGTTGACTATGTTTGCAAACATCTGCAAGTAGACTAATTTAAGTGAGAGCACAATTGAGTTGCAAAATTTGTGTGCAGAACTAGACTCTACAATCAGCCTTATAAAAAAGGATAATTTTCATGCAATATAAAATATTTAATTTACTTATATAGCCATTTTACACTGATGTCATAAGAAAAAAAGGATCATTCTTATGATGGTAAAACTATAAGGAATATTTTTTAGAAAATGTGACCATGTAATCTCAGAGTGATATTTTTTTTTTTCCCAGAATGCCCTTAGGGCATACTTCAAAGGTGTTTAAGCCCTTACGAAATGCAAATAAGAGCTTAATGTGAGTTTCATAAGCATTGAAATGTTCAGGAACATTTTCTCTACCTAGGCTCCAATAAAAACAGAGAGATATTTTTGTATATATAGGGAATATAGTAATTATTAAAATAAATTTACATTAGACATATTTGTGATGTATTCCCAAATGAGCAAAATGCTGGCAAATTAGGAAAAAAAGTAACAAATGTGGCATAAATACAATGAAATTATCAAATTTTATGTATTCAGAAATGATGAAGGAAAACTATGCTAAATCAAGCTCATAAATTTTACATTTGGAACATCTGCCGTAAATGGTAACATTTCTTCTGTAGTAGAGGTGGTTACATTAAAAGTTACTTCAGAGCTCATTAAACAAAAATGATCTATAGCATACTGTTTGAGTGCTTGAATTTATATTTATAATTAAAATAAAAAAAATTGAGAATATAATTAGCAGGAACTATGAATAAAAGGAAGATATAATCTCTTCACAACATTCTCAGTTGTGAGGGAATATGTGTTAATGCACTAATTCCCATGCGGAAAGTTTGGACAAAGCTGTTTGTAGCTGTGGAACAATTTTAATTTCTAAACAAATAGAAATGCATTGCTGTGAGTATACTTAAATACCAAGTGATAACACTGCTCCGATTTTTTTATGTATTGCAGTTTTATGTCTACAGCTAATATATAACTATTATGACCCTCATCCTACAAAGAAGCCAATATAATGAACTTAATACCAGTAAAGCTCTCTGTTCGGTCCAAGAGTCTGAATAACCTTTTTTATATATTTTTACAGTAAGTGGCAGAAGCATTCCCACAACACATTTGCTTCATATCTCTTACAAAGGCATTCAACTAGTGATTTATACAGAAGTTGCATATAAAATTTCTGAATACCCATCATATTTCAAATCTGAAAGGTCTAGAAAATACAGTACGGTCATGCAGACAAATGATGTATCTTCTTGATAGGTATGTAGATTGCTTATAAAACTTCTAAGATTAATACGCAGCCCTGCAAGCCATACATGATCTGAAATGATATTCTGAAATTCAATCAATAAAGAAATCTGCTAATTATAAGAGAAAAAAAAAAAATAGTGAACTAAAACTGTAACAATATGAACAATATTCACCCCCTGCCCCGCACATGTTAGATATTTGCACCAAGTTCATTTACAGTTAAGGAAAAATAGAAGCCTAGGAAGCAAAATTGCCTGTTTCTTTTTAATATTAAAAATAATGTTTCTTTTTAATATTAAAAAGAAAAAAAGGCAAAATACACTATATCATGGATAAATTACCATGAAATGTGCATGGTGGAATGAAATGACAGAAATACAGGACTGTATCTATAGTGCAGTGTTAGGGTTTTGTTTTTTTATCATTATGAAAGATGAATGACTTCCTTAACTAGTTTTGTAAATATGTTTTAAGTTAAAAAAAATCCTGTTGTATTCACTATTTTTTAATCCCATTTTTCTAAACATTACCATAATTTAATGTCATGTTTGTATGTTTTGAAGTTTGTCACATTTTTTATGTTTCTGCCTTTTGGTGTTTCCGCCTTTTGGTGTTTCCAACAGAAATATGAGAAGATATGTTTTAGAATAAAAATATCAACCTAACTCAAGTGCACAAATGTCTTACTGTCAAAACCAGGTAGTAAATAAAATGAATCCGAACTCACAAATAGAAGTTTTCAAATTTTAAAATCCAAAACACTCAAATATATTCACGTCAGACCAATAGGAGGTAAAAATACACTGTGATACCTTTTGGAAGCAATAAATACTTGCTTCAGTTGAATGAATTCAGAGGTTAAAACCTTCACTTACTCAACTTTTTGTGCACTAGACGTGTCTGACCTCTTCAGATTAAATCTATTGCATTTTCTGCTACTTTTTACTACTGAATCTAAGCCAGTAGTCACTATACACCTAGGTATGAACGAAACTAAAGAAAAATAACAATTAGAAACACTAGGAAAGTTAATCAAACTGTGACTGCTACCTCCACTCTGTTCACATTGTCCCTTTGTTTCACTGATGTATTGGTGTCTTGGTTTAAGCCCAGCCGGTAACTCAGAACCGTGCAGCTGCTCACTTACTCGCTGCCTTCTCTCCTGCTCCTGGTGGACTGGGGCGAGAATTGAAAGAATGTAAATCCCAAGGGCTGAGATAAGAGCAGTCCAGTAACTAAGGTATAATACAAAACCACTACTGCTACCACCAATATTAATAGTGGTAGGGGAAATAACAAGGGAGCAGAATATAAAACTAAAAGGAGAAAAAGAACAGAAAACAATGAACACAAGTGATGCACGATACAATTGTTCACCACCCACCAACCAATACCCAGCTTGACCCGAGCAGTGATTTTCCCCTTCCTGGTAACTCCCCTCAGTTTACATACTGGGCATGATGTGCTGTGATATGGAATACCCCTTTGGCTAGTTTAGGTCAGGTTGCTTCCTCCCGGCTTCTTGCCCCCCTCCTCACTGGCAGAGCATGAGAGACTGAAAAGTCCTTGATCAGCATAAGCATTACTTTGCAACTACTGGTGTGTTATCAGCTTTGTTCTCAGACTTAAGGCCAAAACACTGCACCAGCTACTAAGAAGGAGAAAAATAACTGTTACAACTGAACCCAGGATAATTGGTTTGAATATAAGATACTAAACCTGTTTTTTTCTTATATTTTCAGATCGTACAACTAGAAAAGGACATTCTCTTTTCTGAGAGCCACAAAATACTGGCAGATGTAATGGCAAAAGAAGAGTGCTAGTAGGATCAATAACCACTAGGGTAAACAGCCTAAATGTGTCACTTTTATACCCCAGGGCTCAAAGAGGTATATACAATGTGACCTCATGGTTTTTAAGTTGTGTGACATTCCCTATAAGACACTGATAAATGTTTTATTCTTACTCAGGTCTTTTAAATAGTCAGAAATTGCTGTTTCTAATGAGTAGCATTGTGTAAGGAGTCATATTTCACACATGACTATTTGGGGTGATCATGAGCATGTTGTTATGTGAAAGGATTGGGAAAGTGATCAGTCATTGCCAGGATATTTTTTGAATTGTTAGTTATGAATCTGTTCCAGTTTGTTGTTTTTTTTTCTGCATGTGTATTTTTGGTCTTGTAAGACAGAAACAATTACAGCATTCAAATAAATTGATGGTAAACAATTACTAAGTCTCAGTCAAACACATAGCTTCACATCCATGCAATCTGTCTGAACAGGAGAAGAAAGGAGACAATCAGACTGAAGCAAGTGAGCTACTATTACAAAACCTCAAAATATTATCACTCTTTGTATTAAAGGCACCATATATAGACAATTGAGTGGACTTCAAAAAACAGCAACAACCTTTAGGAACACCTTTTAAGATGAGTCCAAAATCAAGCTGTGGAATGAATTATGGTGTGAGAGTCCTCTATGAGTTGTTGGCTAAGCCCATTTTGTAGAAGCAACAGGGTTCATTAACCTTCCTGCTAGAGCTTCAGCTGTCTGTCATTGAAAGTGAGTTTTGATGTGGTTTAGCTGTGTAACCTTGGCTCAGGCTGCTGAGAAAATTGCCAAGCTGTGAGGAAATGCACAGAGTAAGGACACTGATGATAAAACAGATAACATTACAGGCAGAGCTAAGATTTCTTGGGTATAGCTACTTAGCAGTCCAAGGATTCAAGAGGGAAAGCACTCTTGTCAGATGGTATAAAATCCTAGAGTAAAAAATCAAATATGAAATTGGAGGATGATAACTCAGCAACAGTATTGCAAAGAGCAACGATGTTGCTGTCCTCCCTCTGCCTGACTGATTTCTGCCTGGTTAGGAATTCCTCATCAGAGAAATTCTTAGTAGATGTATTAGTGCTTAGTGTTGTTTAGTCCTAGTTATCTGCTGCATGCTTTAGCCTATAGGGAATTGCTTTAGACTTTTAAATTGTGCTTAAACTGCTGGCAGTGTCCTTTAAGAACTTCCCATACACATCAAAAGACCTAGGAAGAGAGGGCTACAGATGACGGTAAATGTGGGCAACAAAATGCCTATGGCTTGGAGTGGAGGCATCTTTCCTTCTTCAGCTTGGAAACTAGAAGTATGAAAACAGAATCACCGAAGCTAATTCTCTATTTTGAAAGGAAACTGTGTAACCCTTTGTGGCTCTTGTAGTTACAGTACATGCCATGGTGGTGCTTTACCAATGTCTCTATCCATGATTGTTAAAACTAAACAAAGAAACTTGACAAAGTTTATGACAAAGCAGCACTATTATTTTCCTGGAGTTAACAGGCTGTATTTACTCCATTATCATCTTTGTCTGCTTTTGCTACCCATACAATGTATTTTCATTGATAAGAAATATGGAAATAAGTTTTCCAAGTTTGGTAATAGAGATTCTTACTCCACAACCTGTCAAGAGTTGGAGGATTCCTTTGGTTCCTCATTCTGCTTATTCTCAGATCATTAAAAAAGATGTTAATGAAAAGCTTTTATTTTATACACATTCTTCAGTCTTCTAAAATAGCAAGCATCAACACTCCTTTCTTTGCTGCTTCAAAATATTTTTGGCTTGATTGACATTGCATTTCATATTTCTCCCATGTTTTGTTTACTTCTTTTCAGGTCATTAATAAACTTTAAACATTAATTATAGTGATTATACTAATCACTATAGTTAATATATTTAATCACAGTATATTTTATTTTTTATGTTATATGAATGTTATATTATATGTTATATTAAGCACTTAAATGGAGCTGCCTTTGCTTCTCATGTATGGGCATGTTTGGTCCAATTTATGGTGATGGAGTACACTAAGGCTTTTTCTGTCGAACACACAATACTAATTACAAAGTAGTTTATTTTTGGGAGTCCTTATGTTCATACTTCATGTTTACACGAACAGGCAAAATCATTGCAGTGAGTTGACCCTGGTCAGCAACTAACTTCCCATCAAGTTTCTTGACCACTCTCCGATGGCAGGGAGAATCAGAGGAACAAAAGTGAGGGAAACTCATGGGTTGAGATATAGTAAAGCAAACCTGTTTGTGTAAGCAAAAGCAAAAAGTGAGTAAATTCCCTACTTAGCATTGGCAGGCAAGTGTTCAACCATTTCTAGGAAAACAGAGCCTCAGCACATATGTCAGTTGCTTGGGAAGCGCCATAACTAAGAATGTCCCCCCTTTCTCCTCCTTTCTTTGAGCTTTTACTACTGAGTGCAACATCATATGATATGGAGCAGCACTCTGGTCAGCTCTGGTCAGCTGTGTCATCCTAGCTATGTCCCTCCCAGCCTGCTTACTAGAGAGGCAACTTGAGAAATAGAGAAGACCTTGATGAAGTGCAAGCACTGTTCAGCAACAGCTAAAACATTCAAGAGAAGACCTTGATGAAGTGCAAGCACTGTTCAGCAACAGCTAAAACATTGGTTTATTACCAACACTGCTCTGGTCATCAATCTAAACAGTGTATCATACGGGCTGTTATGAAGTAAATTAACTAAATTCCAGCAAGAGCCAATACTATCATATCAAATACTGAAATTCAAAATCAGTTATTCAAGCATTCTATTCTATTCAAGCATCCCTACTCTTCAAGGTTTAGTAAGCATCAAACTCAAGACAATTGCATAGCCTTAATGTTTCCTTTTATATTTATACTCTTAACACATGATATATATAAGGGAAGATTGACTGCCATCATCTACCTGGACTTCTGCTAGGCATTTGATACTGCCTTGTATGGCATCCTTGATTCTAAACTGGAGAAACACAAATTGGATGGATGGACCACCCGGTGGATAAATATTGGTTGGATGGCCACATTCAGAGAGTTGTAGTCAACAACTCAGTGTGCAAGTAGAGATTAGTGACAAGTCCTCAGGGGTTGGTTATTGTGACCAGTGCTGTTCAGCATCTTTGTTGGCGACATAGACAATAGGATTGATGCACCCTCAGCAAGTTTGCTGATGACATTAAGCTGTGTGGCGTGGTCGACACACTGGAGGGAAGGGATAGGATCCAGAGGGACCTGGACAGGCTGGAGAATTAAGCCAGTTCCAACCTCATGAAGTTCAACAAGGCCAAGTGCAAGGTCCTGCAGCTGAACTGGGGCAGTCTAAAGCACAAATACAGGTTGGGCAGGGACTGGATGGAAAGCAGCCCTGAGGAGAAGGACTTGAGTGTGCTGGTTGACAAAAGCTCAATATAACCTGTGTGCACTTACAGCCCAGAAACCCCCTGTGTGCTGGACTATACTAAAAGGAGTGTGGCCAGCTGAACCTGGGACACCAACAGGTCGACAGAGGTGATTCTACCCCCTACTCTGCCCCCATGAAACACCCCCTGCAGTTCTGCGTTCAGCTCTGTGACCCCTAACACAAGAGGAACATGGACCTGCTCAAGTGAGTCCAGAGGACATCATGAAGATTATCAGATTGATGGAGCACCTCTGCTACGAAGAAGACAGGCTGAGACAGTTGGACTTGATTGGCCTGGAGAAGAGAAGGCTCTGGTGAGATCTTAGAGCAGCTTCCAGTGCCTAAAGGGGCTGAGAAGATTGAGGTTAGATATTAAGAAGAAATTCTTTACTATAAGGGTGGTGAGGCACTGGAACAGGCTGTCCAGACAAGCTGTGGCTACCCCATCCCTGACAGTGTTCAAGGCCAGATTGGACAGGGTTTTGAGCAACCTGGTCTAGTGGAAGATGTCCTTGCTTGTGGCAAGGGGTTGGAACTGGATGGTCTGTAAGGTCCTTCCCAATGCAAACCGTTCTATGATTCTATGATCTCAAGTATTGTAATTATTATTATATGTGTTATGTAGTTTTATTCCATAGCAGTCTTGTTACTTCAGTGCAATTAGATCTTTAACACTGATAGAATATAAGAATTTGATCCTATTTTATATAATGGCATATCTTACCATACTTCCTTTCTCAGAATTATTTTCATATTATTCATCTTTAACTGATTTATATGGCACCTTATTAAATACAATATTGTCTTTTGTCTCATATCATGCTGGGCATGCTGTCAAGGAGGACCACAAAATAAACTGTGACTTTGCTTGACACTTGTCAGCTAAGTAATTCCAAGAGAAAACTTTCTTTCTGATTTTAATACAGCTGCATTCTGTGTTCCCATTTGTTTCACATTGTGCAGCTAATAGAGCTTCTCCTTTTCTGAATATTTCCGTCTCAAATTTAAATGGGATTAATGCTGTGAAAAGTTCTTTTAAAATGATTAAGTTAATGATCTGGAAATTATGGCTACCTAAATAAAACACTATAGGCAGCAGCAGGCTTTGTATGTATTGCAATTCAGTGGAAACGGTGTGTGTGTCTTTGTGTATGTGTGTGTCTGCATGTAGTTACCAGTTTCCCTGGTCATAGTTCCAAGCCACCCTGATTGTAGCCATGATTATGATTTATCTGCTTTTTGTTTACCTGTGGAGACTTAGCAAATGGTGAACATGTTCTTCATTGCAGCAACAGCTGTAGATATTTCCAGGGGTTATATCACAAGCTAGATGCCTGGCATAAATCTTGGATTAATTAAAATCTGAGTTATATCTGAGCGGACATCTCCCATTATTGTTAATTTCCCATCCATTTGAGCTGCTCGCTTTTCTTAAAACCACATATATTAAAAAAAAAAATATAATTAACAGATAATTTTTCTGAAAGACTGTATTTTCCATATTTTATCTTTATATTTGCTTATATTGCAGTAAATTTTCCTCTTGAGAAACTTTGATTTGTTGAGAAGATTGGGTGTGATTCATTGTATGGGACACATACTAGATATACCTAAAATTAACCACACACCTACATGCAAAATTGCCCCATTATCTTTCATTTTGAACTCTCCTATTAATTCCTTTTTAGCATTTAAATTGCAAATTACATGAAAAGTACAGCCATCTTTCCTAAGTACATAGGAATATATATTTAGTGTAGGGACATAGGGTTTAAAAGAGACTGGAGATGCTGCAAAAGTAGGATTTACAGGTAGGAGTGAAGTGCCTGTGGACATCATGTATGTCCCTTTCCTTGCACTCCTGTTCTGCATATGTGTAACATAATCTATCACTGTGGTCACAGCCACATATAAGACTTTTAAACACTTGTACTTCAGTAAATGTAAAAATACATTCTCCCTTCTTAAATCCCTTTCAGCTATCAAAGCAAAACTATCAAGTGCTCTAAGAACTACCATGAGTATAAAGGCATGCAAGATCTCATGGGTTTGTACCAATGTATAATTCCTCATAACCTATGTAACCTCATGAAGCCCTTGGGGTGGTTTGAAAAGTATTTCCCCTTAATAAGTACGATTTTAACACCAAGGTGCTAGATTGGATACATGAACTTGATTTTTCCAGAAAGGACAGGAGGCATAGATCCAGGTGTGAGGTTGTCTTGATTCCACTGACTTCGCTGGAGTTACATCAACAGCAAATTTAACTCAGTGCCACTGTGGCTTTATGTGATTGTTATTTAAATTTTTACACTGCAAATTCTGGAAGTACTTCTTTAAGAAGTCACATATTCAGGACTTATAATAGCAAGTTTGATGACACATTAGATTTTGGAATGGGCAGATAGAACGGCTGCACTCAGAACTACCCTTTGGGAGGTAAAAATCCAACTGATACTGAGGGGATTTACTTTTATACGTAAACTTCCTCAAATCACTCCCTTGTCAATGTTGCCAAAGTAAGTTGTTTATCACTTCAGCTATGTTTACCCTGTTAAAAAAGCATAAGATAGGGCTAAGCAATAGAAGGAATGTATGGGACAGTCTTTCAGCTCTAGGGGTATTGATCAAATTTGTTTGATGCTGATGGTAACAGTGTCATAACAGCCTAAATAGCTGATGGTAATCTAAAAGAAATGATGAGACAGTTTTAGCCTGGGTGTATTTTGATAAAAAATATACCTGTTAACTAACACAGTTAAGACAAGGGATGCCATCCAGAGGGACCTTTACAAGTTTGGGGCATGGGCCAATGCCAACCTCATGAAGTTTAACAAAGCAAAGTGCAAGGTCCTACACCTGGGTCAGGGAAATCCCAGGCACAGCTACAGGTTGGGCATAGAAGTGATTCAGAGCAGCCCTGTGGAGAAGGACTTGGGGGTGTTGGTCAATGAGAAACAACGTGTGTTCACTAGCAGTCCAGACAGCCAACCGTATCCTGGGCTGTGTCAAAAGGAGTGTGACCAGCAGGTCGAAGAAGATGACCCTGCCCCTCTACTTTGCTCTTGTGAAACCACAACAGGTTGCCGGAACAGATTGCCCAAAGAAGGGGTAAATGTTCCATCCCTGGCAGTATTCAAAGCCAGGTTGGACAGAGCCTTGGGTGACAAGGTCTAAACTGAGATGTTCCTGCCCGTGGCAGGGCAGTTGGAACTAGATGATCTTAAGTTCCTTTCCAACCCTAACTATTCTATGATTCTATGATTTTACAGCATGCAAAAAATCTTTATCATGTAATACTGAAATTTTGATGAGTTTCCTGTAACATAATATTTAATCTCTTGCTCAGCTATAAACAAAAAAACATAAGGGTAGGAAGACAACTCTCTGGCTGCTACTAAGCACAAGCTTATGTGTATCACTGGACAGAGAGCAGATTTAAATGCACAATTCTTTTAAATTTCCCTTTGTTCCCATATGGCACAGGTTTTAGGGTGCCGTCATTAGTAGCAGTAGAAGCTGCTCCTGGTCTTTTGCTAATGAACGGGCATGTGCGCATTAAATCTAATACCATAAGCACCTGGAGTCTGTAATTTAGGATTCATCTTTTGCAGGGTTTTAGAGTTTAGAAAAGTTCTAAAGATGATTACTGATGTTTCAGCATTTTTCTTTTCATTTTAGCCTGTTAGCTGAAATATTGAATGACTTTATTAGTTCGGTGCATATTGAGTATAAGTATGAAAATGGTATGTTAGTCCTGATGCTTACTATGGCATAACTCCATCCCAGCCAGACCCAATACAGTAGCAAATAAAACCCTATATTATTTTTAGATGTCTTATCTTACGTGACAGCATGTGTGATTACAAGGTATAGTGATGTTAGCATGGAGTTTCCTTAGAAAATGTGTATTCCCAAAAGAAAGCATTTATCTGCATCATAGGAGATCCTAAGCAAAATGTTGTGAGGAACATCTGCTGTTTAAGAATCTCACCTTCAGGCATCTTTAAAGTAGCTTTTATTTATTTATTTACTTATTTATTTATTTACTACAATTATCAGTAAAAAAAAAAAATAAAATTGAGGCTTTGTAAAGCCAAACATCTTTTAGAAACATTTTAAGCTGAAAGCAAATTACTCCTGAAATTAAACAGCTCAACTATGTGTGCATAATAGCATTAGATACTAAGTATAAAGCTACCTGTTATTCTCTGTACATCCATACAGTTTTCATGACATTATTATTTTTTTTTAATGTCCACCTCAGATAATTTTTTTTTACCAGCTAACAAAATGTTCATCAATTATGAAAAAGTTTAAGATGAAGGGTCTTAGTAAATATTTCTTAAGGTCTGAGCTCACCAGATATGAATCTAGGGCAGGACCTAGAGGTGGCTAAGCAAAACAAAGCCATCAACAGTAATGATAATGCTAATGATAATCTTTAAACATCTGAGAGCAGCAAGCCAAAGTAACCAGCCAAATAACCACAGCTAAGTAAAATATCTCAGTCTCCAAATGCTGCAGTAGACAACCAACCAGTTAAATAACTTGCACATAACGGTATGACTTGACTGCAGAAAAAGGAAAAGAAATTAAAAAATTAAAGATATATTGCCACATATATTTTTATTGTGAAGCCTTGCTAAAAGTATTATACAACTACCTCATGTTTAGAGAAGTAATATTAACAGATGCTGGGTTTTTCTTGTAAAATAGATGATTCAACACTACTTATTCTTCTGTGGAAAAAGTAAAGCAAATCAACCTGCGGTGCACCTAAATCATCACAAAATTTTCACACGCTGTTCTTTAAGTGTAAAAATAAAAATATTAAAAGTTTTTCTCTTTTGGGTTTCTGCTTTCTCATTGACTTGCTTGATAAAGCCAAATGTTTTTCATTTTAAATCCCATTGAATGAAGGAAATGTAATATGTTTCAATTACAGTTGGGTTAATCTCTCTATCAAATTTACTGCTCTGTGTAAATCTCTGATGAGAGCACTGGATGAAATTGATAAAATTAGACATCTTTGGCTGAGTTGCTCACATTGGAATTATAAGTTTAGATGACAAAACTAATTTAAAGAATGGACTGTGCTGGTCTCTACTTTACAGCAATATAAATGCCACCAAGACTCAGATGGATGACAGCACTATGAAAACACAGCAAATAGTAAACCAACAAGGTCCATTCCTGAATTAGATTTATAAATTCAACCATATGAGAACAAGCTATATAGCTGGCACCACATCAGGAAAAGGTCTACATTAAGGAAAGGGAAAGGGAAAGGGAAAGGGAAAGGGAAAGGGAAAGGGAAAGAAAGGAAGGGAGGGGAGAAATGAAATGGAAAGAAAAGAAAAGAAAAAAAGAAAAGAAGAAAGAAAAAAGAAAACAGAAAAAAGAAAAGAAAAAAGAAAAGAAAAAAAGAAAAAAGAAAAGAAAAGAAAAAAAAAGAAAAAAAAGGAAAAGAAAAGAAAAGAAAAGAAAAGAAAAGAAAAGAAAAGAAAAGAAAAGAAAAGAAAAGAAAAGAGAAAAGAAAGAAAAGAAAAGAAAAAAAAGAAAAGAAAGAAAAGAAAAGAAAAAAAAGAAAAGAAAAGAAAAGAAAAGAAAAGAAAAGAAGAAAAGAAAAGAAAAGAAAAGAAAAGAAAAGAAAAGAAAAGAAAAGAAAAGAAAAGAAAAGAAAAGAAAAGAAAAGAAAAGAAAAGAAAAGAAAAAAAAAGAAAAAAAAAGAAAAGAAAAGAAAAAAAGAAAAGAAGAAAGAAAAAAGAAAACAGAAAAAAGAAAAGAAAAAAGAAAAGAGAAAAAGAAAAAAAAAGAAAAAAAAAAGAAAAGAAAAGAAAAGAAAAGAAAAGAAAAGAAAAGAAAAGAAAAGAAAAGAAAAGAAAAGAAAAGAAAAGAAAAGGAAAAAAGAAAAAAGGGGAAAAGAGGAAAAGGAACAGTAATCATGACGTTTCTCCCCTTTATTAAATTATCACATGCATTTTACTCCCCATCTTTCAGCTTTGATTCCATGACCAAAGCCTTATGGCTGAAGTATTGTAAAAGTAGCTGCCTCTCTAGAGGGGAATAATGTTCAGGTTTATTATATGAAACAGGCTTGACTTAATGCAATAAATGCATTCATATTTAAGAAAAAATAGAGATGTTTTCCTGCTTAAATCAAGTGACAGAACATTTTTTATTAGTGTGGTATTAAACAGTGGAATAGTATGAAGAGATGGAACTGTAGACAGGCTGAACTAGTATGAATGAAAACATAGTAACTCTCTTCTTCCTTGTCAGCTGCATATGTTATTACAGTAGGAGAGTAACTGAGAGGCCCATTCACAGGGCTTATCGACATAGGTAGCTCCATGATTTCCTTGTGCTTTAATGGGTATGAAGCATTTTCTGAAGATGCCTGTGTCAGGTTTTTTGTTGTTAATCTAAGTGCCAGTGAAGTCTCTGTGGACATTTACTGTTTTCTCTTTGTTTTGAAAATTAGTTTAAAAGCCTGTGAAAATTAAACACCACTTCCTTCATACGTAAAAAAGCTGTACAGCCACATAAGCTTAGTGCTCCACTCAGGTTAAAGAGCTGTACTACTGGCACTCAGGTTGTGTGTCCTGAGCTGAGCATGACACAGCTGTGGATGTTCTCTCACTGCTGAATTCAGAGTTCTTCCATGTCTATGAACAGGCACTGCCTTGCACCATGTAGGTGTATCCCAATGTTTCTGTTAATTAAGCAGCTGACTCTGAAGAATAAGCAGTCTCTGAAAATAGGTAAAAGAATAGCTTGTTCCTTCACCTTTAGAAATGCAGGTGGTTTGAAGTCCTGTTATGTTGATGGAAAAGCTGACCCGTCATATCATCTTTTTGGGTGGCTGACTCTTAAAACTGTGGTATCATTCTGTGTCTGGAAACACAACTTTTCTGTCTTTTTACCAGGAAGCTGATTGCCCCAGTGGTTTGGCCTCCTGTATCAGTCCACAAATACAAAGCATTAGTAGTCTTTACTAACCTTCACTGGAACAACGGTATGTGATATTGCCAAAAAACAGAAAATGTGTGGTTAGTGAAAAGAGAGCAAAAAAATAGAAAAGCCTGCTGTTGAAGAAAAAGACAGTCTAGAAAACAAAGAATTTTTGCTACTGTAGCTGAAGAAAGATGGGATGAGGGAAAAAATTAGGGTTGCTTGGTATCCTTAATATAGACATTTCCTGAGTTTCGAGAATTAGTTTTCCAACACAGATGTTGTTTCTGGATCTTATTTTTCATAAATGAGAGAAGTCAGAAATTCTAGTTTGTATACTGTGTTGACCTGATCAATGTTTTCTATATGAACTAGGTATTCCAGTAGAATGACAAAAAAATATCCTTGGTAAGTTTCATGGGCAATTATGACAGAAGAAAAAAATATGAAATGTTCATCATTCTTGTTTTCATTTTATCTTCTGGAAGTGGTGTTGCTTTTTAGAGCCTTCTATCCTTGGTATTCTGGCTAATTTGTCTCTGTCCCTTCTCTATATACATCCTCACATCAGACTTCTGCTTTTGTACTTATTTACTGACAGAGATTCAGTTTTGGGAGTCAGAACACTTATGTTCAGTTTCAGATGCTGTGGAAACTTCAGCTTGGCAAAGAAAACTGAATCCTACACTTGGCAATCAATAAAGGAGGAAATTATTTTGAAATATTTTGGTTTAAAATGTAAATGTCATTTCAATTTTAAAGCATTTCATGTATGGAATCTTAAAAGTTCTTCTAATAAAACCTTTACATTTCACTTTAAAATTTTATGTGAAGTTTGTCAGTTCTTTGGATCTGCATCTTAAATACATAGGTTTCTTTAGGTCTGTTACAGGGAAATATAAATAATGAATAGATGCAAATTTTAATAAAACAAAAAAATAGAGAAGAAAATACTAGTAGCACCTTTTAATGTATTATTATTACCTAGGCATGTCCAGTTTAATTTTATGATTTTTTTTTTAACAGTTATAGCTTTTTTCAGTATGTGTACAATAGGGTAATATTTTTAAACTCTTCATGCACAGTATTTTTCATTGGGAAGCACAGGGGAGAAAAAGCAAAGGAGAAAAAGAGATGTAAATAGGTAGAGAGAGCAACTGTGTCACTGAATCGTAAATCAGCACTTTGGCTGAGGGCCTGAACCTGATGAATTTTCTGAATGCAAACATCATGCAAATAATGATTCAGCATTTCAAAAGATGAGCAGATATACAACAGAGCCAGGATTTTGAAATTGAAACACTTGCCTGGTTTTGACTTTTTATTCCCATATAAACACAGAATGCAAACTACTTCCCATTGGTACCATTTTTACCACAAGGCATTGGGTTTACCAATTTGGGAGCATGAAATGTGAAACAGGCTATTTTTATAAGAAAATCAATGAGCTAACCCCATATTTAATGCAGAATAAGTGTTTCTTTTTCCTGCTCTGCAGCCATATAGTTAAGATTAACTTTTTTTTTCTTCCATATTATAAAGCAGACCTTACCTCCAACTATTTCGAGCAGGTTAGACTTCTGTTTGAAGGGATAAATCATGATATGTCACAATTTATTTAGTCATCATAACATCATCTTTGTTTGTCCTATCATACATTTGCCCTGTCTCAGAACTGTAATAAGCTTCTTCTTAATACCATAAAAAAAGAAAAGGAAAGGAGAGCCTATGTTTGGACTCATCTCTACTCTGTTTCATACTACTAACCACAGATGTAAATTGATGTTTTTTGAAAATCTCTATGTTAGTATAAATATAGGTCTGTCCAATGCCTGTTCTAAAATTAGAACCCAAAGTGTTCTTGATCCTATCATAGTGCTTTCTGGTCACACAAATAAATGTCCATTAAGTTAAGAAGAGAGAGAGAGGAAGGGAGAATGATTGATTCCATACTCTTGTTATTAGTGAGTTCACCTGACAGATGGGAGCTGTCAGTTTAATGACCTGCTCCAATAAATATTTGTGTAAAATGGAAGAGCTCCAACAGGAGAGATTAAGAAAGACCCAGACTGTTGTTCACACCATTTATCTGAGAGCAGTGCTTCATTAATATGTACACAGCTGCTTTTTCTATGGGTTGTGTTTGCTTTAGGCTTCTTAGGGGATTATGCTTGCATATTTGGTCTTGCTGAAGACGTCTAAGACAAAAGAATGTTTAACCAGCCAGTCTTTTCAGGATTTTCAGAAATGGTACCTGGACAGCTCATTAGACACACAGCAATTCTAGCATGCTAAATGTGAATGTGGCATCATATTTATAGACCAGTAGAAATATAAGTCTTCCTGGGAATTCTCAACAGTCAGTAGGACTTACATCATGAACTTGTATATTAAAAGAATTATCTAAATGCTCACCAAATTATGGCTAAAGTGACCTAGTAACTGGGATAAAAAGTTTGCTGAGGAGGGATTTTCTTGCTGTTTAATAAGAGTGTTTTACTGTGAAGTCAGATGGGCAGCAGACCACAGGTCACGGCTGTGAGGAAGTGAGGAAAGGTATAAAGTTAACTTTCAGATAAAACAAAGGTAAGTGGATTGGCTGCATACAGTGGTACTGGGCTTAAATATGACAGAGTTCAATTCTTTCTTGAAGGAACTGTCTCAGGGTGTCTCAGGAGCTGAAGTAAGTCTATGCTTAAAAGAAACATGCAGCTAAGCAGTGCTGAGGATGCTGGGCCTCAAGTGGCATGATGATATGCATAGTCTATGTTACGATAGTATAAAATAAATGCCTGGAGATTTCTAGTTTAGCAACAGTTTACTATCCCCGGTATCCTATGCACTGCATAGCACTGTTAGCCAATGCATTGCATCTTTTGTTAGTAATTTTATTATTGAATATATGAAACATCTGTCTTTATAACTATTCCTCTTTACAGAGAAATTAATAATACTGTTCAAAGACATACCATACTATTTTGTGATTTCTCTTTCTGACAATTTTATTGTCTCAATTAACCAATAACACTATTCGTAGAGCTGAAGATGCTAATGTAGAAAGAGAGATGTCTTGGCATGAAGAGACATTTTTATAAATTGAAGATTTTATTGCCGCTAAACAGAAGCAAGAATTGAAAATGAGATGAATGCTCTGTCACTCACTGAGCTAAGTGGGCCTGATTGCACATTCATTTACTAGTTCTCTGAACAGGTATCCATACCAAAAATCATGTCTTCTACCCATTTCTACTCACAGAAACACTCATACCACAGAACTGAATAGGGAACAACGTCATCTGCACGCACCTGAAAAAGTCTTGGCATTCGAAAGACATAAATCACTTCATATTTTTCCACTATCAGTTATGAGAAAGATTTAATTAACTAAATTTGCCTAAGTCTGTAAGGAAGTAAAAATGAAAGGGCAAGAGTGGGGACAGAAATCCTGAATGGTCTGAATAGATTTAAAAAAAAACCAATAAATTCTTCTATGTGTTCCTTTCTTTCTCTAGTGCTATATGTGGGTACCTCAGTTGGACTGGAGGAAGCACTGTTGAAATCACAGCTGTTTTTCTGAACTGGCAGCTAAAACAACATACAGCAAATTATCTCCCTGTGTTTTGATGAGGGGGTGGTGTCTTATCCTTTTCCTCCACTTCCCTAAGTCTCTATCCAAAATTCTCAGCTCTCCTCATCCTTTCCTCTTCCTCCCTCCTGCCATCCTTGCC
Source organism: Pezoporus occidentalis (assembly GCF_034315485.1). Classification (NCBI taxonomy): domain Eukaryota; kingdom Metazoa; phylum Chordata; class Aves; order Psittaciformes; family Psittacidae; genus Pezoporus; species Pezoporus occidentalis. Next base: position 694,463 of record NW_026914201.1, read on the forward strand.
CTTGCCCTTGCCTTTGCCTTTGCCGTTGCTCTTCCCATTTCTGGAAAAAGTCCTATTGGAGTGATGATAATAGGCCACACAAAACACTTTTCTAGGCTCCCTTGTTTCCTGTTCACTGGCAGAATACCTGACCTTGAGTTGAATAGTGTGTGATGATGAACAAGTATTATACTAAAAGTAAATTTTACAGGTAATAAAAAACTGTAAGCTAAATGGGCTTGAGGGAAACAAAAGTAAGTCTTCAAGGCTGTTAATCTAATGCCCTTATAGAAGACAGGAAGTAAGTGGTGAAATACAACAATAGTTATTGTGACTGTACTCAGAAACTGAGAAGTGCATGAGCCTTGTCAATGCACTCTACCTTCTAAACTCATTAGCACTGAATTCTTATTTACAGTTACTGCTCAAAATAGAGTGAGGACTTTGCTGGAGTTTGAAATCACCTGTATCTCTATAAAGCACATGGAGAAGGAATTCTTTCCCTAACAAATATGTTACAGTTTTAGATGGAAGGGCCGCCTGCAGAAATATAGACCAATTATCTTGTTCATTTAGTTTCATGCCTTTCCTCTGAACACTGAGAAGGCATCCTGTTAGTGTCAAATGTACTGAGAAATTTTTGAAGTAGATACATATTTGTCCTTTGAATGAGGCATATATCCTCAACCTATCTATTTAATATTAATCAGTACTTGCATGATCAGTGACCTACAATGTTGTTTTTATTCTTTTGTTAAAATGAAGCTTCCAAATACTTCTTAGTCTGAAAAAAGACCCTCTTTTAAATCCTGTACATGGTCCAACCCTCTTTTAGATCCTGCACATGGTCCAAACACATCTCTTTAAATATACTTCTTTTCAATATATGAAATAAACAAACATTAGGAAGAGAATGAAATTAGTATTAGCCACTTGTTGTTTGCAGTGTTCTTTTTTTTTTTTCTTTTAATTTTTATTTATCATTTCTAATACTAACAAGCTCTGGCTTCTAATATCCCTACTCTATTGCTGGTAACTTGTAATTTAGAAAGCACAGAAAATCACTTAAATGACATTCAGCAGGTAATTCATATGAGGGATAATGTGTACATTTTGAAGTTTCTGCTGTCAAGCTCAAAACTGCTGGCAGTTGAAGGACACAAGGACACAGAAAAGGGAGTGGGTGTAGGGGGTGCAGCCAGCACCTGAATCATTCTTCTGAATACTCTACACAATCGTACACCAATTCTTTGTTAGCGTACCAATATATTGTTAGCATTTTGTACTCAGTGACTTTTCCAGCATTGAGTATGTGCTTTCTGGAGTGTTTGCTAGCTGGTGATACTGGGAACATAATTTAGGTAAAAACTGTTTCTGAAATAAACCCTGGCTTAGCTGCCTTGCTCTATGACTGTGTCTACAGGTATAAGTTAATTGAAAATGGACTTGAGTGTCTGAACTCAGTATTTATTCATATACAATAATCCCTGGATTGCTTACAATTTCCCTTACAAAACTTAAGGATACAGACATCGAAATTGCAGTTCTGGATTTAAAAACTGTGAAAGTTAGTTTCCATATTTATTTATTTATTTTTTCTATAGGGAACAGAAAATCTCAGTGAATAAAAAGTGTCTGTAGCTCTCGATACTTAATTTAAATCCTCTTCAGGAGGTTGAGAAAATCACAAGGAAAACACAGAATTCTTGCCTTAAAAGATTTACTTTGATACTGGAACTGAGTGGACACACAAGGCGACATGTAAATATTGTATATTTAACATATTCTAATACATGAGATGAAGAAAAAATGCAGCTAAGAAACCCTCAGATCCAATGCTTGGGAGGTTCAGGAAACCACCAGATTATGCTATAGATATTACTGTGTTGGGTGATTAACAATGGTTCATTGGGTACAATTTCATCACTGTACACTTTAAATGGGTGTAGAGCTCAGCCTTAGAAAACCACCTGGCTTATGGACAGGCTTAAAAAAACCATGAAGAGCCTTGGTGCATGTATGTAGTATGTATTGAAAAAAGTGAAAGCCTGAGAGCTACATGTCATGGCCTAGTGGCTTTTCTTTCAAACAGAGACTTGAACCATTCATATGAGCCACAGTTCACCTAAACTTCCATGTGACACGTGGAAGGTTACATGTATTCAGCTTGACACTCCTGTATAGACATCAGTGAATATGGCAGAAATCCAGTGAAAGAAACTCAGAGCTTACTCTATGTTTGGTCTTGTGCTCCCACACATGGTCTGCACCAACTACCATACATTTGAAGGTGCTCTTGTGGTCCTGCCATGAAGCATGAAGAGCCTTCATGGAAGGATCCAGGTGCTACATGCTCTAGGGACAGCAGGCATCTGTAGGCCATCTGAATCAACGTGTGTGATAGGCCAGGCTACAGTTCTATCTTCAACCATCATATCTTTGAGAAATCTTTGGCAAGAGTCTTGCCTGAAAGCTAAGTGGCCTCTGTCACCATCCAAAAATTGGGGAAATAAAACTCATGTCTTGAAGTCAGTGATATATTAGGTACTGGATTGAAACAAGGGGGCACAAAAATCACAAAATGGAATATAGAAACCTTTAGAATTAGATTTAAGTAATGTTAAGTTTGATGGCTTTGTAACAGTAGCAATGGAAAATTACTGAGGTGCATCATACATAGAGAAAAAAAATAGAGTACAGCTAGAGAACATACTGAGAATTCTCACAAGATAAATCGTTATAGTTGACATAGTTTAAGAAAAACAATCTAGAAGAACAGGACACAGGGATAAGGAGTATCTGGGAACCACAGGTGTCCAGGATGGGCTACAGTTAAACTAACTGATAAGTAGGAGGATAGGAGGATTATTATGTCTCTGGTGCTAACGAACCAATTAAACTGGTATGAGCATCTACTGAGCATGCTTCAAAGGCTGCCAGAAGTGATGAAGATTGTTGGAAGAAGTAAATGACCCTCAGAGACCACCACCACAATTCTGTACGCATGCAGGGAACTTTCTGGAAAATTATGTAATCCATTCGTAGCCTCATGAATATGTATGTATGCCCAGTGGCTATAAAAGGACGGCTTGTGTGGCAATTGGAAGACACACGTTAGGAGGAGCTATCCCCCGTGTTTCCCTGCTCCAGAATAAAGAATACCTGTGTCCTGGGCTCAGCAGTAGCAGTCATTTTTCTCCTTGGTAGCTGGTGCAGTGCTGTGTTTTGACTTTCGGCTCGGGAACAGAGCTGATAACAATGATGTTTTGGTTTGGCCAAGGACTTTGTGAGCCTCATGCTCTGCCAGGGAGGAGGGGAAGCCAGGAGGAAGCAGAGACAGGACACCTGACCCAAACTGACCAAAGAGGTATTCCATACCACAGCACATCATGCCCAGGATGTAACTGCGAGTTAGCCAGAAGGGCTGGGAGTCTGCAAGGTTGGAGGAGGTGTCGGTCGGAGCTTGGTTGGGCTGGGGGGGGGCGAGTTGTCGGTCAGCTGGTGCTGAGGTGTTGTATTCTTTTCCCTTGTTATTTCCTTTATCATTGTTGTTATTGGTGGTAGCAGTAGTGGTTTGTGTTGTACTTTGGTTGCTAAACTGTTCTTGTCTCAACCCATGGGAGTTGCATTCTTTTCGATTCTCCTCTCCGTCCCTCCGGGAGTAGGGGGAGGGAAAGAAGGGGGGGAGTGAGTGAACGAGTTGTCTGGTTTGGTTTAAACCACGACAACCTGCTTGTCAGCTTGAAAACTTTGTTGGCAAGTTTGTTCTTGGAGTTTTCTCCGTATCAGGATCAAGGCCTGAAAAATAAGGTCTTCCTTAGTTTTAAAATCAATGCATTGGCACTGAATTAGCCCTATCAAATTAGTCAATTTTTTTTAAGTGCTGAGTCAACTTTTCACAAAAAGGTCTTGAAGTTTGACATACAGGTTGACTGAATTACTCTGTTAGGTTCTGCGCTGGGTTCTGACCAAATCCTGAAGTCTTTATTTAAACAAAGTTCTTATTGATCTTGCAATTTTATCTGGGAAGGATCTCATGGCTTTGGCGCTGACAACATTCTATGCAAAACAGAACTTTAAAGACTCTGTAATAAGGAAGCTCCAGTTTGTGATGCCAGGTATAAAGCTAAGCAAAAGCCATCACCTTTATAGACTATTCAGCATCCTTTCCTCTCATTAGAAGGGAACATATTGTGGGAATGAGTGACAAGTGTTTTTATACAAGCCATTATTTTTTCTCTTTGTGTTATTAAGCCAAATTACAAATTGGTTAAGCTACTGTTAGTTTTAATGCACTTGGTCCTTTGAGCTGTATGTTTCACAATATTTTCATATAAATTACATGCCATCTCAAGAGATTTTTCTCAGTAAATTGATTTTTAATTAAATAAACCAGTGGAAAAAGAAAAAAAGCAGACAACTAAACAACAAAACCAAACCAACAAGTGAAGCTGAATTAATCTCAACTGTCACATAAATCCGGAGTGCCACTTGTCATTCTGCAGAAGTGGCCCACAGCAGTGCAGGACTAAGGCTTTCTAGAAGGGGCAATAAAAACAGCTGGAAGTTAGGCCTATGTCTGATATCATAGTAAGTGTTCCAGATATAGAAAAGAACACCTCCATCATCGGGGACATGTATTGATGTGTATTTCTTTAGATGATGGCTTTTATTTTCTTCTTTCATTCTACAGCATGGAATAATTCCATAGAATAATTATGACAGTACTGATTCTGAGTTAAGACTTCAGCTTCTGTTCTTGTCCCTCTATTCTTTTTCCTACAAAATAGCCACAAAGAAACCAGAAAATTATCTTGGAAAGATGACTAGAGATTCTTTCATTCCTATGGTGGAAAAAAGCCAGAGAAATGTGCACTGAAAGGGTCGATTAAAGAGAGATTTGAGATGTCCTACTTGATTGCTGCAGTCAGTATAATTTAGATCAGCTATAATGGTCTTTTCAGTGAAGCTAAAAAAAAAAAAAAGTAGCTTTGAATCACTTCCTTTTCATAGATCCCTTCTTATACACACTACATATGACCTCAGCATAAACTGAGAGCGTATGAGAGGTCTATAGCATTTCATGTTTTCTACAGAGACTCTGAATGTCTCATAGCAATAAACTCTATGATACAAGAACAAACAGATGAGTTAACTGCTGGAATAATTGAATCAGTCACCAACTAAACTGTTACAAAAAGTTATGTTTTTCAGAAAAAAAGGAAAAAAAGGTCTGTTCAAAGAAATACTTCCTTGTGCCACAAGCTTCAGCTTTTCTAGATAAAGAGAGAAAAAAGATAAAAAACCCCCACCCAACTGCTGTTTGTGCTTTGGTCAGTTTTCCTTACAGAGTGATGTCAAAAATAATTTTGAAACTGATTTTTTCCCCTTAAAGAAAGATATGTCTGTAGTACATTTGCAGAAATGTCACCGTTTTGTTGTTCTTTCAACAGCCCTTCTGGTCATGCTTTCCTGCTTTTTCCTTTGTTCCCCAGATCTTTCAAAGCAGCACTTAAACTTTAAATGATATTTCAACTTATTGTAAACCTTGAAGTGTTGGCATACTTCCAAGGCATTTAGGACTTGTCCCCCTTTAAAAGGAAGGAGAAAAGAGAGTGAAAAGGGAGGGAAAAAACTTTTAATGAATGCCACACCTGCATAGCTGAAAGGGGTTTTATATATTAGAGGTCTCTGGAGTTTTTCAGGTTCAGAGTATATAAGGTAGCAATTAAAGCAGGCATTGTAGTAGCATTTGTTATCTTAGCAGATCTTTATAACCTGTAATTGTTACATTAAGTAGAGGGGAAAGGAACCATGGTTGGGGTAATATTGCATTTTGAAAGGTGAAATGATTTTGTTAAAACTTCCATTTCCAAGGAAAAACAACAACAAAGATGTAGTTCTTGCCATAAGAATTAATTTGTGCTGATGATGCATTAATAGAAAGATTAATCACCAAGTTTCTTGGTTTTGGCTTCTAGTAAGTCATTTTTGATTTTACTTTATTCACTAACTTCATTTTTTGAGTAGATTCTTTATAAAGAAAACAGTCCTAGAAGGAGGTAAGACAAGATTTCCTGAAGCAAAGCTTATGTAAAAACTGAACATTAATCATATTAAAACATCAGGAGGCACTCTAAAATAATCCAGCTGGGGTCACTCTCTTCACAGCAGTGGAGATGTTTGGGATCAGTTACATTCATGTCAAGAGGAAACACACTATTTTATAAAGCTATTTTTTAATCCAAGTAGTGGATCCCAATGACAGAAAATAAAGTTATCTGCTCCTGTGACTACATCATATCTCACTACAATTCCCATTTTTCACAATTTCTCTATGATCTAGAAAGAAATTATTACAACATTCTTCTTGGTGTAAAGCGACCATAGAGCTGCAGCTACACCATTAGAGTTATGCTTGTTCATAAAATAGACCACAGTCTTGGCTAGGTTAATTTTTTTGCATGTAATATTATTTATTTTTTGAAACTCTCATCCGATGTGTGAGAAAACTGGGGGACATCAGCACAGCCACTGTTGAACACCAGGTCACAGGGACTGAAGGAGTAAAAAGGTTCCACTCATTCCTGAGTAGATAAACAGGAAAAAAGAATAGTAGAATTTGAAATGGAGAAAAGTTGGAATTCAGGCTGAAAGGACAAAGTTTACAAAGCAGAAATTCAGACAATTAAAATTAAAAATCAAAGAAATAGCAAAAGATCTGATACCCTTTCCATTTTACTTCTTAATTCTAATAATGCTATCATATGAAGTTTGGTAACCTGCCACATTGAATGAACAAATATTATTGTCTATGAGTGCTTTTATTCCAATTATTCTTCCAGATTACCTCAGAACCCCATTTTGCCAGGCTGTATTTGTTATAAAAATACTTTTGTCATATGTACTCAGAAAACATATATCAACAAAAAAAAGCACTTCTTGGCTGTTACATAGCATTAGGAGAATGAGAACATGGAACATTTAGTCGAAATTTGAAAGTGGCTGGAGTAGTTTGTTGTTTAAATCCTTTCACAAAAATCTTTCTCAATGGCAGTGTAATATGACTAATTCACAGGTCATAAATCGTACCTATGCTCCTCAGAAAAGTACACACCATGCATGCTATAGTAGAGTGTGTATCCTGCACTGAGAAACAAGTATGTACCCCATCCTCCATAGATCCACCCTAATGACCTTCTGTTGCTTCACTTTGTATATCCCAGATAAAGCGACTACAGTAACCTGAAAATTCTCCTATGTATGACACAGTCACTGTGCTTTAGCCATTTTGTTTACTTGCCTTTAATTCATGAACATTCAGAACTCCATTGAGAAAAAAACCCCACGTACTGAACTTTATTAACTTAGGACAAGAAATAAGCATCCAGCACATTGATGGGATACTGAAAACCCATTTTATGTTTCTATCTTCCAGAAAAACATTGGCAAAAATAGTAGGAAGCAGTCTGAAAAAAGGGTCTCAGGAGCAATAGCATGCAGACTGTCTCATAAAACACAGAGGGTAAAAAAAAAGATGACTTTTTTCATAAATGTGAAAAAAGAGCTGGCCCTTGGCAGAAAGATACAATTATTGACTGCAAGGAGATTATATGAATGAATACATACCTAAGGAAAACCCTGAGTATGAGCAAAACCACTAAAGAAATGCCAGTAATTGAAGCTAAAAGTAAAATTACACAATAGTACATTTGTCAGGACTGCTTTCAGACATTAGTCCTGAATGGAAGTAGAAAGTTGGATCAAGAGTGAGTGGAATTATTGGTCAGCCTTCTTTTCTTCTTTGTAATTAGACACTTATGCAACTCTCAATAATGCCACCAAAGCCATGTGTATCTTGTCCCCACCCTTTGTCTTGTATCATAAGTTTAATCTATTTTTTGCTTATTTTCATCTTGTCTTGAATAGCTTCTGGTCCCTTTAGAAGGACTGATAAAAATGGGGATAGCTCTGTATTTATTTTTCTGTGTAAGCTCTGGCCTCAATAGTTTCCCAGGTATGCAATCAGCCATATATACGGTAGACACAGAAGTGTTTGTTACAGCAGATACTTCCCAAACTGGTTTTCTCTCTAAGTTTATTTCTACATATCTACTGATTAATATTTATAGAAGATCTTGTCTGACAGTCATCAACTTATGGTACAGACCAAACTTAAAATTATTTTTCAGAATTAAAATGTCATATTCAGTTACCCTGATTATTTTTTCTGTAAATATGGGTGTTTCCCTCTTTCTGACTGAAGTCTTGCAATATCCAGAAGCTCAGTTGAAATCGCCAAGGTAAAATGACAGATCAACTGATGATAAATTCTTTTTAAACAATTCACTTTCTCTCTGATGCTACTTCAATTATCAGCACTACTATGCTTCTTATATCAAGAAAATAAGGCGTTTTCCAGAAGCTGAAATAGTGAGATAAGTATACTTGGAGAACTATAAAAGCATGTCAAGTACAGAATTTTTTTTTCCATAAAGTAGTTATCCATTATCAGATTGATTCCTTTGTTCTTGAATAACTCAGAAAACATAATGTCAGGGGACAGGTGAGATGAAATTCATGGGGCAGAAGAAAGATAATTCCTGCAAGATCCTTGCTGACCTTGGGAGCTGATGCCAGAGCTCCTGGCTGCTGAAGACAGGCCTGCCCCATGCAGGCACCCACTGCCAGGTTGTTCCAGGCACAGTTGCTTGATTCACCAGCTGTTTGGAGTCTGGATGATCTCCATAGCCATATGAGCTTTGTCAAGATTTGCCTCATTTAATACTCATTAATTAGTTATGATAACTTTGTCCAGTGTTTCATGCAGTGAGGGAGTATGAATTCCAAAGAGAGAAGAGAGTAATATGAATACCAAAACTTTCACCACAATCAACTTTTGTTTCCTGAAGAGACGAGTCCTTGCAACTTATTCAACTTCCTTTTCTAGTTTTTTAGGCCATAAGTGGTTCTTCTATTGGTGAAGACCTGAAGGCACAACAGTTGCAGTACTAATATGAAAAAAAAAAACACCACAAAAGCAACAACAAAAAACATGCCAGTTTGGTTCTAGAGTAGAAAACAGGCTTGAGCTCTAACAGAGTTGTAGTCTAACAATATTTTGTGAATATTTAACAGGAGCACATGCTTAGATTTTTTCACATGCTTAGATTTTTTTCATAATTCTGCAGGGCAAAGGAGTTTAAGCCTGCATATGTTCTGAGCTGTACCTATTCTCTTCATCATGACGAAAAGTCACATTCCTATATTTTCCTTGCAATATTGTATTGTATTGCATTGTATTGCACACAAAAAGCAAGTGTATACGATCTAGGTGAAACCAGGCATAGAACTTAAAGACCAAATGAGTACATGCAAATTTTGTCAGCAGTATTTTCAAACACATGAACCAATTAGGCAGCTGGCTGCATCTTTATAGGTAATCGCATTAAAATGCTTAGATTTCTGAACAATTAACAACTTTTTTCGGAGCATTAACATTTTTTGTAGGTCCACTTTAGGCTGTTAACTTCGAAAATGACCTTTCAAGCTCAATATGATTGATTTTAATGGCATCATTACATTAATACTGGTGTCACATTCTGGAAGTTTTTACTTTAACGCATATGTGGCCTGTGAAATATGTCCCAATGGAAGACTGACAACTGAAGGTTAGCAGTCAAAGTATATAATTATGAAATCTTTTAACATATTAATAACAATTTGATTATACAGAGACTTCCTAAAAAAAAAAAAAAAAAGAGGTATCTCGCTCTCTTGTGTAGCCCTGAATGACATAATACAGAAACAGGAACTCCTCCCTAAAAAGTAATCCAGGCCTTGATGTTCTTGTCTCTCTTTTAAGCAATTTCTTTAACTGAGGAGTGTCTGTGCTTGGTACTGATAAGTAGCCTTCATAACTTATAAATACTGAAATAATGTATCCTAAATTAAATATCCTTTCTCAGCATTGTTGCCTAGCAATTTCTCTTTTCCTGTTTTATGAGACATTGCTATTTAGCTAATAAGAAATATTATATGTTAGTGATTTTCCCACCTTGATGACTGCGAGATGTAACAGGAGAAAGGAACCCAGGGTTTACAGACCTGTTACCGGTAACTCATTGAGCGTGGGAATATCAAGCTACACTGATGTCCATAGTGCCCACTTTCCAGTCTGAGCTCCTTTTTCCCCTAACTTATTCATAAGTGGAAATATTTTCACATGGTTTATGCCAAATCATTCATTATCAGAAAATAAATGATTTCACCACATCAATCCTATAATTTTAGGGTTGTGCAGTTTATTTTAATTAAGTTTTTTACTAACTTCCTGTTATTTCTACGGTAAAAGCTTGGCTTGAGATACCTTTGGCTGAGTTGCTTTTAGATACTATTGTTTGTAAGAATTGCTTTCTGCAAAGGACAGAAAAACACTGCAACTCATTAAACCTTCTCATAATATTCCCTTCTTCAAGGAGAGGGGAAGGTGATGATATACCTCTGTAGAAACAAACACAATGAAGGTGGAAAAGAAAGTGTTTTGACAAAAAATTCCACTTGATTCAATTGCGCAACAAATTTCACACCTTCTTGTTTCAAAAAAAAAAAACCAAAACAAAAAAAGTGGCCAAACCCCAACCTTATTTTACTGGAAATCACAAACCTGTTGTAATTTCAATGGGAACACAACTATTTCAAAACTTCGCACATATCCCTAAACCTACAAGGAGAGACACAGAATGCGCTTTCTGACACATCTGAAATTTGGCGTGTGGGAAGAGGTCTGCCTGCAGCAGTGATGGTCGGCTCCTGTGGAAGTGGTTGCAAGTCACAAATGCATAGCTTATTTAGTCCAGAAACTTTCTCCTTGTTTGTATAGTACCTGAATGGAGCAGGATCATGATTCTGCAAATGACCTGTAGTTTTGAGCCTAATTAAAAGCAGTAGTAGGCTAGATAATTACAGGACCAACTCTCCTGGAAGACACATTCAGAAATTGAAATTATAATGAAAATAGGCCTGAAGTTAACTAGTTGAAATTTAGCATAGACAAGAATACAATAACTGATAAAAAGAATAAACCAAAATAAGAAATTGTGGAATATCTGGGTAGTTACCCATATATATAAGCAAACATCATGTTGTTCGCTCACTACAAGTCACAAAAAATAATTTTGTGGAAAAGTCATCCCTTACCCCAAAAGCCATCCCTTAAGGGATGTAAGGATATCTTTATATCCGTTATAAGCCTTATATCCTAGGATAGTTGATCCTATCAGAATATCTTATGTAGAATATTCAGAAAAAATTACTTGGCTTCAACCTAGTTCTACTTATAGCAGTCAAAACAGTAGCACCAGCAATTAAAATTAATTAGGATACTGTTAGTAGACATTAGTACCACAGGAGACACACCATCATTTGTATCTGCTATAAACTTTCATCTTTCTCACCAGAAAATCCTAAAAAAATTATGACTGATCAGCAATTAAATTAGATGATTTTGTCATAGATAGGACTTGATGACCTCTTGAGGCCCATTTCAACCCTACACTTCACTGGTGCTAGGGTATCTTAGTTTCAAGTGAGACTCCATAAGCCCCTATGTCATGATAAACTTACTTTCTATATTTTGGAAATTAAGTTAATAAGTTCTTGAGATATTAACCAGACCTACAATAAGAAAACCAGGTGTTAGGTTAAATATTTCTGGAAAAGTAATTGAGGGAGAGATGAAAACAGTCTTTGATGTTTGTCAAGGAAGCAATATGTTCCAGTTATCTCAGCAAGTCAACCATGCTTCATACATCAGAAGGTATAAGTCCCTTAAAGGGTCCTGCCAATCTAAAAGAGTGGCAAATTCCTTTCTCAAGCAGGGAAGAAAGGTATATCTGACACGTACCCACAGTTGGTAGAGTCTATCTATCATCTCAGAGCACAGACATGGCCAAGGCTGATATGTGACTCAGAGGAAACTGGGGGGAAAATCCAATCCAAGAGATGAAACTGTCCATCAAAGACAAGCCCTTCCTGACCTCTATAGATTATTAAATGAAACCCTGAAGTATGAAGTGTGATTAAGACCATAGTACAGAACTGCAACTGTTAAAGTGATGTTACTCTTTTATTTTGAGTAAAAATTTTGTAAGAAATTAAATATTATTGGTTACCTCTATTTAAGCCAATTATGATTTCCAGTGTTAGTGATATAAATACTGGTTTCAAAGCTAGTCCAATTGTAAACTGTATTTGAACAAAACTTCCATCAGTCCATATTTAATAAAAATGGATTTCTTTTTCTCAGTATGAAAAAGGAAGAAAAGGAATGAGATTGCTGTGAATTTGGTCCTCTTGTCTACGCACTTTCTGAGCAGTGACAGTAAAAATTTTGATTATTTATGTTCTGCTCATCACATCACCACACTTTATCGAAGGGCTATAGAGTATATTTAGCTAAAACAAATACTTGCATAAACTAATCTAGTCCTAAATCAACATGATTTTCTGAGTTTCTTTACAAATCTGCTCCTGCAAAGCATTAGATTTGGTGTTTCCTTCTGCAATTGTTAAAATGGCAATAGAGAAGGTAAAGGACCTTCTGATATATGAAACTAAAATGCCTATTATTGATTCATAACAGAATTTTACTATTTTTAAAAAACTTATCAAAAGTAAGGCAAAGTCTTTGAGATCTCTCATGCTTTTTGAGATCTGTTAGCCTTTTGAGTAGCTTTCATGCATGGCTTTTAAACTGAGGACTGCTATTCAAACATATTTGAGGTTATTGTCTAGCTGGCAAGAAGAAGTTCCCTTAGCTGTTACTTTGTTGCAAGGCCATTAAACTCCTTTGTAACTTGGCCTGAGGTGACTTTATTTAGGGGATAAGCTTCTAGATGGAAATGAGCAGCACTTTTATTAACAGAGTAAGTGCTTAGCTCCAGGTCCTCAAAGGCTTTTAATGCATCCAATCAGAGTGGAAGCAACTACTCTGCATAACCTGTTCAACTTTATGGAAATACCTGTTCATTGTACATACCGAATACTTAATTCTGTCATTAGTTCAACCACATTCTCGCATACCATTACATCTGCCTATAAACGTAAATACTCCAGTACGTGCCATTTATCCTTATGTGGTTCACCTCTTCACACGTAAGTGCCAGCATTTTTTTCAAATATTGAAGACATGGTTTGATACTGACTGTAAAGTAAGAATGATATTAAATAAAATACTAATAAGTGAAAATATACTGTACATTTTGTGGTATGTACATAGCATGATAACACAATGTAACCATGCAATTGAGTTCATATGGATTTTCCATTTTTTATGCTTTAAGGTGATCTTCAGAAAAACAAAGGAAGTTTTTTCCTCTTCAGTAATGCCTCTTGCGTTGCCAGAATGTTTAGGTGCATTATTGAAGACTCTAGACTTTGCACATCAAACATTGATCATTGCCAGAGGAAAGAGACCTGGTTGACTAAGAATCAGATCTGTTACACATTCCTCAGTTCTAAAGATTTGGAGTATCTTGCCTTTACTGGAAAAAGGAATAGTATTTTATCAAAAATATGGCCTGAACTATATCTTACAATCCCATTATTGTCATTTTGTTCTTACCAAGGTCTGAATTCAGCCAAATTGGGGTTAAAATTATAAAATTAAATTCTTAGTACTTCTTTTACACATTAATGTTAATTTGTTGATTAAATGTTAATGTTGATTCTTGTGTTTATTCTTGTCAGATTTTAATTATTGTTAAGTGCAAGAATTTGATTCTGGAAGTTTTAACACTTTAGCATGATCTTTCAAAAGTTTTCAAAGTAGTTCTCTGTTTGTGAATGAAGTTCCTATCTGCTGAGTGGCCCTGCATGCCTGTTATCTGCACAGATAGATTTTCTCAGTTCCTATTGGATGATTGGTCAATGTCGAAAGCTTTACACAAGTCCAGGTAGATGACATCAACTGCTCTACCCCTGTCCATCAGCTCTGTAGAACCATCATAAAAGGCCACCAAATTGGTCAGGCAGGATTTCCCCTTAGTGAAGCCATGTTGGCTGTGACCAGTCACCTTGTTGATTTTCATGTGCCTTAGCATGCCATCCAGGAGAATCTGCTCCAAGATTTTGCCAGGCACACAGGTGAGACTGACTGGTCTGTAATTCCCCAGGTCATCCATTTTCCCCTTCTTGAAAATGGGGGTTATATTTCCCTTTTTCCAGTCATCGGGATCTTCACCTGACTGCCATGATTTCTCGAATATGATGGCCAGCGGCTTCGCAACTTCATTCGCCAGCTCCTTCAGGACCCGCGGATGGATTTCGTCAGGACCCATGGACTTGTGCATGTTCAGATTTTTAAGATGGTCTCGAACCAGTTCCTCTCCTATAGTGGGCGCAAGGTCTTCATTCTCACAGTCCCTGCATCTGCCTTCCAAGACTTGGGTGGTTTGGTCAGAGCCTTTGCCAGTGAAGACCGAGGCAAAGAAGTCATTCAGAACCTCAGCCTTCTCCAAATCCTGTGTAGCCAGTTCTCCCGAGAGCTTCCTGAGGGGGGTCTACGTTCTCTCTAGTCTGTTTTTTATTTGCTATGTACCTGTAGAATCCCTTCCTGTTATCTTTAATACCTCTAGCTAAGTTTAATTCTAACTGGGCCATAGCTTTCCTAACCTGGTCCCTAGCTTCCCGGACAACATCCCTGTAGTCTTCCCATGCCACCTGTCCTTGCGTCCACTTTTTATAAGCCTCTTTTTTCATTTGAATTTTCCTCAGGAGCTCCTTATCCATCCCAGGAGGTTTCCTGGCCCTCCTGCTGCACTTCCTTCTGGTTGGGATACAACACTCCTGAGCTTGTAGCAGGTGATCCTTGAATATCAACCAAGAGCCTTGGGCCTCTCTGTCCGCTAGGGCTGTACCCATGGAACCTTCCTAAGCAGGTTCCTGAAGAGGCCAAAATCTGCTCTTTTGAAGTCCATGGCAGTGAGCTTGCTGCACGCTCTTCTCACTGTCCTGAGGATCTCAAATTTGACCGTCTCATGATCGCTGCATCCAAGGCTGCCCTGGAGAGTCACATTTCCAACCAGCCCTTCCCTGTTGGTGAGCACAAGGTCACACATGGCACCTCTCCTTTTCGACTTCTTTACTACTTGCAGAAGGATGTTGTCTTCCACACAATCGAGGAACCTCCTGGATTGCTTGTGCCAGGCCGTACCGTCCTTCCAACAGATGTCAGGGTGGTTGAAGTCACCCATGAGAACAAGGGCCTGCAAGCGTGAGGCTTTTCCTATCTGTCTATGGAGTGCTTCATCTGCAGGTTCTCCTTGATCAGGCTTTATTTTTTAAAAATATTTGACTTGATACTCTTCCATGGAATGGACTTCTTCAGTTTGTTTTGATCTGCTTTTAGCACAAAAAGCTACCAGTGCAGGATACTGCCATACATAATGCTTTCCGCATTAAAGGTACTGAAAGAAAAAGCAGTGACAAAAGAGATATGAGGAGGAAAACCATAGCAACAAAGTAGGAAAAAATTATGTGGTTTTCAAAATCCAGGGTCAATGAAATCTTGTCCTCCAAATAAGAACTAGTTTAGCAGTCCAAGTAAGAGTCAGAATGTCTGGCTAATAGCCTAGTACTCTCAGCTTGGGAGATTTTCACAAATCAGGATCAGAATTGGTTTGTCCCCCAGCAGAACCTGGCCATTTCTTATTTCATTAGTGAAACCAAGCTTTGAGATGTAATCCTAAAATGATCATGTCATATTTTTTCTATAATTATGTTCTGGATTGTTGAATCATGTATTTTGGGTGGTCACAATGGCTGTGGGAGAAGAGACAAATAGCTCTGCTCAAAACCTTTAGTAAGTTTAGTAAACAGTGCTTGTATGTTACAGCAAAACCTAATCTCTCAGTTTAGGTGAGGTTTTACATTCCTTAGAGATCACACAGATATACCCATAGTATTTTTGTCCTGGGTTCAGCAGTAGCAGTCATTTTTCTCCTTCTTGGTAGCTGGTGCAGTGCTGTGTTTTGACTTTCGGCCTGGGAACAGAACTGATAGCGATGTTTTGGTTTGCCCAAGGACTTTGTGAGCCTCATGCTCTGCCAGGGAGGAGGGGAAGCCAGGAGGAAGCAGAGACAGGACACCTGACCCAGACTGACCAAAGAGGTATTCCATACCACAGCACGTCATGCCCAGGATGCAACTGGGAGTTAGCCGGAAGGGACTGGGGGACTGCAGGGTTGGAGGAGGTATCGGTCAGAGCTTGGTCGGGCTTGGGGGGTGAGTTATCGGTCGGCTGGTGGTGAGATGATGTATTCTCTTCCCTTGTTATTTCCTTTATCATTATTATCATTGGTGGTAGCAGTAGTGATTTGTGTTATACCTTAGTTACTAAACTGTTTTTATCTCAACCCGTGGGAGTTGCATTCTTTTCGATTCTCCTCTCTGTCCCTCCAAGAGCAGGGGGAGGGCAAGAAAGGGGGGGAAGTGAGCGAACGAGTTGCCTGACTGGGTTTAAACCACGACAGTTCTTTTTGGCGCCCAACGTGGGGCACGAAGGGTTGAGATAACAACAGATCTGACCGGATTAATAGTCACTCGTCACAATGCTGATTTATTGGCTCTCAGAGTTGTTCTTGTTGATCTCACAGCTTCAGACCGTTGTAACTTACTTAGAGCCGGTATTCGCTGTGTTGGTGTTTATCAAGTGTGGGGCCTGGGCTAAGGTTCTTGTCTCACTGTGCTTTATGGCAATGGCTTGTAATACGGGCGGGCTCCAGCAGCAGGACGGGACGGACGTGGCCGTGGACTTGTACCTGGCTGTCCGGCTGCTCTTCACCGTCCTGGCCCTCACCCTACTCTCCATTTTCGTGAGGCTGCGGGGAGCCGAGGGGGAGCGGCCCCGGGAGCCGGCGGCAGCCGAACCGGCCCGGGAGAGCGGCCCGGGGAGCAAGCGGCGGCGGGAGCGGGGCCGGAGGCCGCGAGGAGACGGCTGCCGGTGGAGGAGGTCGGGGTGGTCGAGGAGAAGAAGGAAGCGGCTGCCGAGCAGCGGGAGAAGGCGGCGGAGGAGCCGAGCCCCGCGGCCGAGCCGAGCCCCGCGGCCGAGCCCAGCCCTGCGACGGCCGAGAGCATTTCCCGGCAGCCGCCCGCCGAGCCCCAGGAGGATGCAGGAGACCACGCAGCATTTACCGGCAAGGCAGAAGAGGAAGAGCTGGACTCAGGAAAAGAGAAGCTGGTGGTGGGAGAGCCGGCAAGCACAGCAGCTACACCAGCCCCAGTGACAAGTACA
Source organism: Pezoporus occidentalis (assembly GCF_034315485.1). NCBI lineage: Eukaryota > Metazoa > Chordata > Aves > Psittaciformes > Psittacidae > Pezoporus > Pezoporus occidentalis. The sequence continues at coordinate 711,735 of NW_026914201.1, forward strand.
GCAGCATTGTTTGAGAGTTCTGAAGGTTTTGAATGGCCTTTGGGTATCCTTGGGACCTGCCTCCTGATTGTGATGGGGATCAACATGTTGGCACACACACACAGTGTGTGCTACCCACCACCATTTTGTCTGATCTCAAAAGTTAAGCAGAGTCAGGTTTGGGTCTTGTCTGGGGTTAGGCGACAATGCAGGAGGACCAAGAGATTTTCCCCAAGGCTGGACAGCCATGAGTGGCAGGGTGTGTGGGACAGTATGGGCAAGTATCTAGTCCACTGGGCCCCTCCAGTGCTTTGGAAGCATCCGAGATGGAAGGCAGCTGTATGGAGTCCCCAGCAACAAGCTGCAGAAACTGCTTAAGAGGACAGTGAATTATTTTAAGCCTGGTGGGCCCATGGCACTTCAGGCCATCAGAGCAGAGATGCAACACAGAGATGGACTCATGATCGAGGGGTGGACTTAGCAATGGACACTATTGCCCAAGTTATTCACGAGTGTGAACACTGCACACAGCCTCTCCTGCTCTGGAAGACTGTTACAAGAGATGGAGCCTGACATCATGGACCAGATGGACACAGCAGCTTTATAGGGACTGGTCCATGCACTTAGATAAGAGTGATGGTATATTGAAAATGTGGGATCTGAGCATGACGTGAATGGTATGGAATAAGGGGTGGATAATGTCCTGGGTTCAGCAGTAGCAGTCATGTTTCTCCTTCTTGGTAGTTGGTGCAGTGCTGTGTTTTGACTTTCGGCCTGGGAACAGAACTGATAGCGATGTTTTGGTTTGGCCAAGGACTTTGTGAGCCTCATGCTCTGCCAGGGAGGAGGGGAAGCCAGGAGGAAGCAGAGACAGGACACCTGACCCAAACTGACCAAAGAGGTATTCCATACCACAGCACGTCATGCCCAGGATGTAACTGGGAGTTAGCCGGAAGGGACTGGGGGACTGCAGGGTTGGAGGAGGTATCGGTCAGAGCTTGGTCGGGCTGGGGGGGCGAGTTATCGGTCGGCTGGTGGTGAGATGATGTATTCTCTTCCCTTGTTATTTCCTTTATCATTATTATCATTGGTGGTAGCAGTAGTGATTTGTGTTATACCTTAGTTACTAAACTGTTTTTATCTCAACCCGTGGGAGTTGCATTCTTTTCTATTCTCCTCTCCGTCCCTCCAAGAGCAGGGGGAGGGCAAGAAAGGGGGGGAAGTGAGCGAACGAGTTGCCTGACTGGGTTTAAACCACGACAGTTCTGTTTAGGCATAAACATAATTCAATACGCGTAAGCCTTTTGTCTTAAATAATTTATTTCAACAAGAAGCAGGCTAAAACAACTCTTCACAAGATGTGCGTATGCCCTACAGCTCTCAGAACACTTCTATTATGATGTTTGAAGTTTTGTTTTTGTTTGCTATATGGGCACATCCTGAAGCTATGTGGCCTTTTGAAATGTGCTATGGTTAATAACAGTCAATTTCTTATTGCTGTACAACCAGCATGACAATGACCAGAAGTAATTTCTGGTTTCTCATAGATTCTGGAAAGAACAGTTCTGATACAATCAGAGTGACTCAAAAGGCTTTTGTATTTTGAAAACAGAGTTTGAAAACCAAATAAAAATGGTAAAATTTAAGTTATCTTCCTAATATTTTTACGTGTTTTGCTTTTTCTTTAAGGTCCAGGATATGTCTCCTTCTTTATTCATCAAAAAAAAAAAAAAGGATAATGCTTTCATATTGGTGCTGTGAATTCAACAGGAAGAACTTCTTTAAATGCACTTTTCCTTATTTTTCATAGTAGACTATCAGTTCCATTTAAAGTATTGATTAACTTGGAGACAGATATGTAATGCAAGCCACAAGATTTATTTGCACATTCAGTCAGTATATTTCTTTATTCCAACAATTCCAGCAAAATAGAAAGGCTTCCTTAATAAGTCTTTCAGTTTCTATTGGGGTGAGGGTTTTGTTTTATTTTGTTTTGTTTTGTTTTGTTTTAATGCTCTGTGTGATGTGATAGCAAGTTCTAACTAGTTTATGACTTAAGACTTTTAATTTTTTTACACTGATAGACTTTTTTTACTGCATAATAAACAGAAATATTAATTACTGGCAGACACAATAATTCTGTGCCAGAAAAAGATACATGCATATTTATTACAAGAGAGTATTCAGCTTCCCATTAACTTCAGGCAAAAGCATAAGAACCACTGAGATTATATTAATGCATTACAATATTAATGTTCAGTATTCATTGTGGAAATTTATGACATCACTGCTCAGATCTTTTCTGAAGGTTTCTGGGATGAGGGCGTTACTCATATAAGTTAGTATTCAGTGATGTAGGTTAGATGGCTATTTTTGCTTGTTTTCTTTAACATACTGAGTTCACACTTTCCCAGCTCTCTACTTTCCCAAAGATAAAAGTGTAATTTCTAAACCCAGTGGCTGCAGCACTGCACTCCAGTCACTTTTAAGGGTCAGATCATCTGTAACAGTTAGCTCTTCTTGGAATGGCTAGAACTGTCCCTTTTGGCAGACACTTCAATTTTCCTTTTGGCCAACAAGCAATTAGGATTTTCAGCATAGATTGTTAGATCAAGGAAGTAATTATTCAACATGTGTCATTCTTTCATTTCAGTCAAATATCAGTATGCTTGGAACATAAGTTTCTTCCCTGGAGAAATAAAATAGATGTAACTATCTTTACCAGTGAAGAGAAAAGGGCATGTTTAATAAAGCAGATGACCACATTATACTTTCCATGTTGGCCACATTTTATTTTTGGCAAGGCATTTGAATAACATATTTTTAATTACAATTGAATATAATACTCTTGTTTGCTTCTCTTCAATATCCTTCTTCACTTCTGCCAAATGGCAATGAGGAAAATATCATATAGAATTACATCACACAGTAGAATATGAAATAATGATTGCAAATTCCTAGCTCTGTAATTGTGTATTTTGTGAAAATTAAGCAGCCAGCTGTTGCCAAACATTCTGAACTCCTTAAGTGAAAGGAACTGAGTGTAAATTAAAGTACACATATCCCAGGGTCTGAAGTGAATTGGGTGGTGGGGTTCCCAAGGTACTCCTCATCATATTTGAAAACTCATGGCAGTAAGGCAAAGACCCCAGTGGCTAAGAAAAGGGAAATATCACTTCCGTTTTTAAAAAGGGTAAAAATGAGGACCCTTTGGGACTACTGATCAGTCAGCGTCACCTCTTTGCCGGTAAGATCAGGTAGTGCATCCTTCTGGAAGACATATTTAAACATGGGGAAGACAGTGAGGTGATTAGAGACAGGCAGTGTGGCTTCCACAAAAGCATATTGTGTCTTCTGACAGACAAGTGGCAAGGGTTTTAAACTAGAAGAGGGTAGATTTAGATTGGATCTAAAGAAAACTTTTTTTTTATGATGAGGAGAGTGAGAGTAAGGTGCAGGCACAGGTTGCCCAGAGAAGCTGTGGATGCCACATCCTTGGCTGTGTTCAAGGCCAGATTGGATGGAGCTTTGAGCAATCAAAAATATGCCCCTGTCCCTAGCAGGAGACTTGGACTAGATGATCTTTGAATGCAAAATACTTTCAATGAAAAACATTCTGTGACTACATGATTCTATGATAAACATGAAGTAGTCTAGTTAGTAATCACTATTTTTCAAGCCCAAGTTCTCATTTGGCCCTACCTGCCCCACTAGGGATCTATTCTACTTCTTAATGAGCATTTTTTGACCTTATTAATTTCTTGAACCTTGTTATGCAGTCAAGTTTATTCCCCTATTGATAATGCAGAAATAATTTGCATAAGTGCTCATTAGATTTAAGTACTCTCTAAGACAAATAATATAAACATTACTCAAAATTTGCTCATGTATATCATATGTATATGTAAATGAAAGCATTTTACACATTCCATATACTCTGGTAACGTTTTAAACTGGAGAAGCAAAATACATCACAGCAAACTCAAACTAGTTTAAATAAGACTGGGAGAGGTTCCAACAGATCAGCCAGATATTTTGAATTTATTTTTGCAAATATATACCAAAGTAGAATATGGTTTGTTTCTGTTTTTTATACAAATTAGTCAATTTTTTTTTTTTTTTATGTTATCATTATTTTGGTGTCTTAGGATACATGTCTAAACCTTATTTTGTCTTTTACATGATCTTACCTAGGAACCAAGACTAAAGTTATCAAAGACCGTTTCTTCACACTATGCTTAAGGTTGTTAAAGATTCTTTTAAAATCAGTTATCTGCTTTTATAATGTTTCTAAATAAAAGATTATTCCTGGTTGTTTAATTCTAAAAGTGGTTTCACATACCATTTTATAATCATACAAATATACAAGATTTTAAAGTTCTTGTAATTTCAAGGCATTTATCTATGTAAATAAAATATATTGTTGAGCTAATTAAAAGCCCCAAGTCACAGTAACCCTTCTAATACTTGAACATTAATAGTTTCTTGCCAGTTAAGTAAAGGTTATGCCCCTGTCATACTCCAACAATAAGAGCTGACAGTGAGAGATTACCATATCAGAGAACAGCCTGCCCTTCCACTGAGCACCTCAGATTATGGACAAAAGAGTTTTGGGAAGAGAGTTATGCTGATTATATGTGTATACCAGATTTATTTATGCTTTTAAATATTTTTTTTTTCTGTCCTTTTAACTTCAGAGAATTGCCCCACTTAGATGTGTGATGGGTTGACCTTGAATGGATGCTAGGTGCCTGCGAAGCCTCTCTATTGCTCCTCTCCTCAGTAAGACAGGGGAGAGAAAATAAGATGGAAAAGACCTTATGAGTCAAGATAAAGGGAGTTTAATACAGCAAAAGCAAAGATTGTACCTGGAAACAAAGGCAAACAAAAGATTTTATTCTCTTCCTATTTGGAAGGCTATGTACAACCACATACATGGAAGCAGGACTTCTGTATGTATAGCAGTTGCTCTGGAAGACAAAAGTTATAAATAACAAATCTCCTTCCTTCTTCCCCCTTTTCCCTTAGCTTTTATTGCTGAGCAGACATCGTATGATATGGAATATCCCTTTGGGTCAGCTGTCCTGGCTATGCCCCCTTCTAAGACCTTGCCCACCCCTAGCCTGCTAATGAGGGGAAAAGTTAGCCTTGATGCTGTGCGAGCACTGTTCAGCAGTAGTCAAAACACTGGTGTGTTATCAGTTCCTTTCTTGTTACCAAAAGACATCACTATGAGGACTGCTGTGGGGAAAATTAACTCCATCTCAGCCAGACACAATATGATGTGAAAGATTAATTTGACCTCATGAGTTGAAAGCCTACAGAAATTCAGAGAAATAGGTTCATAAAAAGGCCAACAAAATGGGATGAAAAAGAAGGTCCTGCCCCTACTAGATAATATACACATTTCAGAACTCTTAAGAGAATATCTTGTATTATTTTCTTGATACACTAAGCTCAAAATAAAAAGCAGTTTTCATCAACTATAATTCAAGAAACTGGAGACCAGAATAAACTATTTTCTCCCCTTAGTGGAGGAATTACAGACTCTGAAAGTACACTTTTCTTACCTTTCCTAAGTTCACATTCTCTTTCTTCCTTTTTTTTTTAGGCAACATCAACTCCTTCTCACATTAGTATCATTCAGAAGTGGAGAATAGAGAGCACCTTGAGGGTGAATCAAATTACCTGACTTATTTTTCTTTCCTTCTATCCTAGTACTTCATGCAGGCATCTATCTTATTTCCTACAGACAAGTATCAGGAAAAAGCTAAGAAGAGTTTTGACATGAAGAATTTAAAAAAAGTCAGGACACTATATAGTCTGACATTCTCTCAACATTTGTTCTGTGGTCATTTTCTACTCTCAGATCTGTTTGAGGCACATTTGAAGTGCAGACTTTAGCTATCATTTTTCACTACTTACATATATTAAACTTTCTTACTGGGGGCACTTTATTCTTCACTTTGTTCTCTTAAGCTATCATTATTCTTTTGGTGTTTAAGTATGCACTTTTTTGTCCTCAGGTGTTCAAATGCCTATCAGGTTGGCAGCCATCCTACTAAGGATAATAGGAAAATGATATAGTGAACAGTACTAGCACATAGTCTTTCAGAAGGTCCTTGGAAGGCACAAATTAGAGATCCTTTATATATACATTTTAAAAAATGTTCAATTTGCTATGCAGTTATAATTCTACTGAAACATTATCCTTTATTACTCAACAAGCTGAGCTGGCAGTGTGTGTCCTACATTGAAGCTAGATTATTTTACAGCTCCCCTTCTATGTTGTCAACCTGTGTTAATTGAAATGTTTATGAAATGCTCATACTGAAGCACTGCATCTTAACACTGTAATAGTTCTTTAATGAGTCCTCTATTTTATTAATAAAATGATTTATAGAAATATTTAATCTCACTGATTTACCATTAGCATTAATGAGTGTAGTTATTAAGCACGTTATTTCAGAATGCCACAAAAATACAAACCCTGTAAAACATGCAGTCTCTTGTACTGTTATTTTGTATTTAGAAGTAATCAATAGTGTTGAAATGTTAGTTTTTCCTTAGTGAAACAGAGTTATTCTTTAGCATAGAACAAGATAAGTTTTTTACCTAATTTCCCTGTCATTATTATCAGATTTTATCCAAATAATTTAGCAAAAGGCCAATCACAAAAGTAATCCCAGGTACTGAAAGTAGAATGCATAACCAGTCAGTAGAAATAAAAGTATTTCCATTGTCCTTGCCTATTAAGCAAAGACTGCTTGATTATCAGCTATTAGTAGGAATCTGATTCTTCATTACCTCTAATAAAATTTCTTGAGAGAACTAATTTTCTTACACATTGTAGGATATTACAAGACATTTTAAAACAATATAACAGTTGCTTCTCTTTATATATACCTTCACATTGTTGTACAAATTAAATGCTATTAGTTAGACTATTTTCATCCAGTCTCATGTACCAGGAAGCACATAAAATGATCACTTTGTCTTAGGAGTAGCTTTCTACCATGATGAGTTCAGTAAAGAAGCTGAAAAAGTGACTTTCAGAGTTCTGAAAGGTATCAGAAAGGTGGGAAATTTTTGAATAATAAAGGCAATCAATTTTCAGTGAAAATATTTGCTTTTTTTTTTTCCTTTTAAAACAAAACAATAGAATTAAGCCTTTCCACAAACCGCACCAGAATCTCTAGAAATTTGGTTTCATATGTATTTGCTGAAAGGTTAGCCGAGGCCTCCCTAGATGTCTCTGAGGGACACTAGAGCTTCTGAGAGATGTCATGGACCTTCTGAGAGATGTCATAGACAAGTGTGTATGTGACATACCTTATTTAAGTCATGAATAACCAGAGTACTCAGTGGGTTTGCAGGCTCTTTCTGTTGGTTTAGGTTCATTTGTAAGTTTGCCCAGTTTTTCTGGTTTAGGGTCTCACTTCTCCAGGAAGAGTGAAGTGGTGTCATCACATCTGTGATTAGCAGAGGGCATTCATGTAGGATTACCTGTAGGCAGGGGTTTATGTCTTCTAGAGAAGGTTCAATTACATAAAGAATAACATATGCACTATTGTAAAAATCTATTATTTGAAATGGTTGATTAGACCATAGTTTTAATAGGAAAAAGGACTTATGGAAGTCCTTTTTTTTTTTTTTTTTCCTGGAGCAAGTTTTCACTGACTAGGCAGATGTACACGTGTTAATTTCACCAGAGCATAATTTATACTGTCTAGTGCTAATGGGAGGAGATAGCAGGGAGCATAAAAGCTTCCTTTTGTGCAGCATGGGTAATTGTCTGATCTGAATTGTCTTCATGTGCAGAATTAACTTTTTACATTGATCTGAAGTAAATCCAGGCAGTCAGGCTACATTCTGTATTTATTCTCTATTGCTGCATTCTAAATTGCTGCATCTATTTTTCTTGTACTTTAAGGCATTTCTGGCTTGTTTGAGGATGATAAGATGCTGCCTGTACTTCCATTATTATTACTGTTATTTCTTTTATTATTGCTCTTATTTCTACTGCTAGAATATTGTAATTTAAGAGAAAAAGTGCTAACTCTACTTGTTTAGTTTATTGTATTTAAACACAAAACAAGAGAAAAAAAGGTATGTTGAAGCTTAGGAAAATGAGAACAGAGTGCAAAAACCCTCAGAAATATTTTCCAAACAATAGTAGCTTATTAAATTAGGCTATAGTTGCTGTTTTTTTCCCTAGCTGCTTCCTTGATGTTTTCTGTGAGGAGAAGCAGCCATTATTCTTCCCAATAAAAGACAGAACTGAAGGGAAAGCTGGTGACTTTAATTAATTTTGTTACACTCTATATGAGTGAGTGTGTGTGGGTATACGTGGATGTTGATGATGAGGTGCTTTCATTTTTAAGAGTGTGCTTTGTACCATTCATCTGTGTATTTAAATAAAGTTGTTGGGATTATATGATACTTCAGCTATAAACTGTCATAAATGAGATTCCGAAGTATTCAGCAGCACAAAATATCATAAAAAGTGCTTTGCCACTCTTTATCTGTGCTTACCAGTTTGTAATGTTGATGTATGATATGTCATAATAAAGCACTGAAATGAATACAGCTACATGAAAAAGTGAAGCTACATGGCCACAGACGCTGCAATACTTCGATTCCTCCCTGTCTCCCTCTTCTATTCACACACACATTTGTAAGGCACACACACACTCACATAACACACTCGTCAATTTGTAACAGTGTTCCTGTTATAAATACGCTATTTGACAGCATCCAGATATGGTATATACTAGAGCCTTCCAAATAATTACAAAGAAAATGGTAAAAGCTGTTTTTTATATATATCCCAAAGACAAATTTGCCCTTGACCTTATTTAATGTCATAAGGCTCAAAACCTTCTGTAATCCAGGTGTATATCTGATTTTCCTCTTCCTTATAGTTTCATCACCTTTAAAAGGCCTTTTAAAGTCTTTATATATTTATTTACAAATATATGCATAAATTATTTATATATAAATATATATAAATGTATATATATTTATATTAAATTCTTTATATATTTATACAAATATATATTTATATTAAATTCTTTATATGTTTATACAAATATATATTTATATACGTGTGTGTATGTTCGTATATCTGTTTCTTAACATAGAAAAATGCATGAACTTTGCTTCTCCCCTTATTTGATATGAATAAATATACAGAATACATAAATAAATATAATAAACAAAGCAAGACACTCCATCTGATAAATTTAATCAAAATTAATGTTTATTGTGGGAAATCCTTTCACAGTAAATCACTAAGTCACAAGGTTTTACAACATTCATGAGAGAAGCCAGTATGCCTAATTATTTCATACTTGTTAAAAGAAACTTCTCTGCAAAGAATGCAATTAAGTGGCGGGAAAAAAAAATAAAAATCTGACCAGATTTGTTAAAAAGAATATCAATAAACAAAATCCCTGTGTTAACTTCCCTTTTAGCTGTTGATGTGCCAGCAAATTTCTGTCACAATACTAGTGTGGAAACAGCATTATAGTATAGGGCTACTAGTCTAAAATATGTGACACTTTAATAAATTAATGAAAAAAGAACATTTTAAAATCAACTTATTTTAACATTAGGACTGGTTTCCAACCAGTTTTCAACATCTTACTTGCACTAGGTCAGATATTCTCCTAATTCTGGTGAAGCCAAGTTCGTATGAATATCTGTTATATAATCTGAACTTTGTTCCTCCACCATTCCAAACTTAACAGTTTTACAAAGAATTTATTTTCAAAACAAATTTAGTTGCCTCGGTGTAATAGGAGCTTTCTTTTTTTTCCCTCTTACTAGCACGAGATTGTTTTTTCACCATGAGTAGATTTTCCTTCATTTCCACTTTTAAATTTTTATCTTTGTTATTTTTCTGTTTCATGCTTTAAAGATGCCCATTCTACATGGTGTCCAGCTTTGTTTTCAAGATTATTATTCTATTGCAAGCATTTGCTTACATTAAAATTAATAATACTATTTCTGTGTGCATAATAAACAAAAATGTACCAAAGAGAATAGTCACAATTACCCAGATGTCTCTCCTTAATGCATTATGTGGAAGGCAATTGAATATTGCAATTATATGAAAATATTAAATCATAAAAATTACACATGTGTGTGCACACGCATGCACAGAAATGGCATATACTTAATAACTGGTTATGAGCATACAAAAGAAGAATAAACAACCAGAGGAATATACTGTTTCTAAATGTCTAGTTCGTTGTTTGAAAGCAAAAAGTGAACATATTCATGTGAGTGACCTATCTCTACTGGAGAGTATCAGAAAAAGCAAATGTCCTGAAGGCATTTTGCAATTTGTTTCATCAGCCTGTAGATATTTTTAAAGCTTACAGAGTTTTTAGACATTCAGTGAAATACTGCTAAGATGTTTTTTGCCATGATGTCTCTGTGAGGATATGGATTTCAACACATTTCAAGATACATTTTGATACTACCTATTGAAATTGTTACCTCCTGTCATCCCAAAATACTATCAAGGAAAGCAACCGACTCACGCAGGAGAGGGAATTACACTGGCTAACTTCAATCCAGAATTGCATCTCCTCTTCTCACTGCATCTCTCTAAAGTGATCAATCCCCCACTGTTCTCAGGTGCTGATTATGGCAGCCATTATATGCTGTTGCTATGGCCACAGATATCATGTTCTAAATCCACAGATTTTGCTTTTCCTAGTATTTTCTTCATGCCTTATGCTTTAATTTTAAAAGGAAAGCAAACTCTCTGAACTTACCTTGCATTTAATTTGTGAAAAAATATAAGGGGCAATGCAGATAAAATGTGTATTTTATTACCTCTTAGCCTTTTAATATCTCTTAAAAGTTATTTTATTATCTCTTAACATATGTCTGAATAGAACTGTCACGTGTTAACATTGCAACAGTCTTTTCTGCATTAGAATTTTAACACAGGCTAACAAAGGCCCTAAACAGCATGATCAGCCGAACAAAGTTCCTGGGTTAGCAGAGCAAGGGAGTTAAATGTCATGAGAAGGTAAGAGCTGAAGGTTTTGTATGTTCTATTCTTTGCCATGAATCAAGGAAATGGAAATACCTTTTACAATATTCTTTAAGGTCCATCTTAAATTTAGCTAGATTTCTGTTAGACACTAGCTAAATTATGTTTAGAGGCAAGTTTCTTTTCAATTTAAATCCTCTAGAAAATTAAGACATTTTCTTAATATACACCCAATGTATCCATTCTTATACTAGTTTGCAGATTCATTTATGCAGATTATATATTTGTGGGGATTCATTTTTAGACCAAACTCAGCTTATATCTTTATATGGTTAGACAGTTAAAGTCAAACTTTTCTTGTTTCTTTTCTTAAAAGGTTTTTTCTCTCCCACAGAAAACCCTAACCCTAGTAGCCATTCTCTGCATCGGCTCTAAGCCAAATGCAATCAATCTTTCTTCGTTGTGGATCAGCAGAGATATATTTTCTGTATCACACAAGTTCTCAAAATTTCTTTTCTAAGGAAAGAATATTCCTCCAGTTCTCAGAGAAACAGCTAACTCACTGTCCTAATGTAAAATGTTGTGCTTTTTCATCCACCTCCAGCTGAATGGACCTGGGAGGTGTGAATGTCTCATTCAACAAAACTGAAACCCATGGTGCAAAAAAATGAAAATTGATTGGTGTTCTTACAAGAACCTATCAGTGCTATTTAATTGAAACAGACCATAAAATGGAATATTCTCAGACAACCTTTTTTGTAACTAGAAAGGTCATAATAAATATTTCAGTATGCCACAGATTTCATAAATAACTTTTCCAGCATCTACCAAGTAGCCAAGGACTCTGCACAATGGAATTTAGTCCTGTGGTAAATTAAGTAGAGATAGAGCAAAAAAAAAAACCCACAAGTTTAAGATGTCTGACATTAGAATGGGATAAAGTGTGGTAAAAAAATACCGTAGGGAAAAAAAAAAATCCCTTTTTAGACCACCTTTAAAAAAAATAATGGAAGTATATATTTCTTCATATTGAGCAGCTGACATTTTCTCTGAAAAATCAGCTGTTGCCCTTCTAAAGCCTTTTTTGTCTCTGTTAAGGCCTTGAAAACATCACTGCAGAGCAGTGTAAAAGCAAGATCTCAAATTTATGGTCAGTAGTGGAGACATATGCATGGCAAATTTGAATATCATCTGTTATAGATGGATTTCTTTGAATGGGTAGCTTGAAAATGCCTCTTATATATAATATGCTATATCTTAAAGTTTTCCATCTTTAAAACCTCATATTAAAATGGTCACAGGGCCAAATTTAGATCAGGTGTGAGAATGCACTGCCATAAAAAGGACTAATAGTACAGTGAAAAAATCTTTTTAGAAATTCCAACATAAAAATCACTGACATAGCAACAGTCGGAAAATTAAAGGTCCTATATAGCCTTAAATGAGTCAATTTTCATAAGAACCACTGGCCAGTTCTGGTAATGTTAAAATCAATAGATTCACTGATCCTAACTGCAGCCTGATGAGGACAAGTAACATTTATGAACTCAAAGAACACACGTGTTATTAGTTATTATGCACAGAATGGTATTTGACCTTAAATAATCAGTGAATCATAGAATCAAAGAATAGTTAGGGTTGAAAAGGACCTTAAAATCATCTAGTTCCAACCCCCCTGCCATGGGCAAAGACACCTCCTGTTAAACCATGTCACCCAAGACTTCGTCCGACCTGGCCTTGAACACTGCCAGGGATTAAGCACTCACAACTTCCATGGGCAACCCAGTCCAGTGCCTCACCACTCTTACAGTAAAGAACTTCCTCCTTATATCCAATGTAAACTTCCCCTCTTCAAGTTTTAACCTGTTACCCCTTGTCCTGTCACTACAGTCCCTAATGAAGAGACCCTCCCCAGTCCCTAATAAAGAGTCCCTCCCCAGCATCCTTATAAGCCCTGTTCAGACAGTGGAAGGCTGCTATGAGGTCTCCACGCAGCCTTCTCTTCTCCAGGCTGAACAGCCTCAACTTCCTCAGGCTGTCTTCAACTTTCTCAGCCTGTCTTCATATGGGAGGTGCTCCAGTCCCCTGATCATCCTCGTGGCCCTTCTCTGGACTTGTTCCAACAGTTCCATGTCCTTTTTATATTGAGGACACCAGAACTGCACACAATACTCCAGGTGAGATCGCTCAAGGGCAGAGTAGAAGGGCAGGATCACCTCGTTCGACCTGCTGGTCACGCTCTTTTTGATGCTGCCCAGGATCTGGCTGGCTTTCTGGGCTGCAAGCACACACTGAAGCCGAATCATGATAAATTTCTCATTGACCAGCACCCCCAAGTCCTTCTCTGCACGGCTGCACTGGATCTCTTCTCTGCCCAACCTGTAGCTGTGCCTGGGATTGCTCCAACACAGGTGTAGGACCTTGCACTTGGCATGGTTAAATGCCATAAGGTTGGTATCTGCCCACCTCACAAGCATGTCAAGGTCCCTCTGGATGGCATTCCTTCCCTCCAGGGTATCAACCGAACCACACAGCTTGGGGTCATCGGCAAACTTGCTGAGGGTGCACTCAATCCCACTGTACATGTCACCGACAAAGATGTTGAACAAGACGAGTCCCAACACAGGTCCCAGAGGGACACCACTCATTACTGGTCTCCATCTGGACATTGAGCCATTGATCACAGCTCTTTGAGTGCAGCCATCCAGCCAGTTCTTTATCTACCGAGTGATCCATGTATCAAGCTGATATCTCTCCAATTTATAGACAAGGATGTCAGGCGGGACAGTGTTGAATGCTTTGCACGAGTCCAGGTGGATGACATCAATAAAAGCATATAGCAAAGTTGTTCATAATAGAGATTTCAGAGTGACTGATAAAGTGAATATTTTAATTTTCCTGAGAGACAAAATATGGTGACTTAAAGCAGTTCCATACATATTTTACTAAATTTTTTTTTTTCCAAAATTTTTCTAATATTAGATGGCCAGTGTCATTTTTCAGGTGGAAAATGGACTAATAATAATAAAATTATTAGTAAAAAAAGGTGTTTGGAGATTTTTGTAAATGTAGCAGTTTAGGGATTTATCCTATGCTTCTGAACACCTTATATGCATATGTAAACACCACATGTATACAGACTTCAGAATATTTATCAAAAGACTTCTCACAAGATGGGGTTTGAGGTGAACTGAGACAGTGCTGCACAGCATGTTTTGCTGTCCATAAGTTCATATTCAGCCTCAGAAGATCTGTGCTTGTTAGTACATTAATGTGGCAGGGGGGTGAAGGTGCCAACTCCCAGTGTGTTCCTGTCCGCAAAGACAAGAACAGAAATGTTCTGGTGATAGACAGTTTACAGAGAAGAAAAAAAAAAAAAAATCATGCATTTTACCCTGTATATGAGTGAAAGGACCACAACTGGGATAGTATAATGTTAGTTTTAGCAGGCTGAATATTGCTGTATTTAATTTACGTGTAATTTAATTAACTTTTTTTTTTTGCCAAGGAATGTAAAGATAGTAAATTTCTAGTTTACAAAACTGCTCCAAGTAGAAAACAACATATATATGTTCGTCTGTAAACAACATAGATGCTGAAAGTTTCAAAAAATAAGGACATATTAGATTCATACTGTTGGTGAAGGTATTTAGAAAAAGTGGTCTGGGTAACAGTTTAAATAAAATAGGAAGTCAAAATACCTTGAAGGAAAAAAGTCTCAGAACTGAGGACAGAGGAAACATTCTAACACCATTAACTGAAGCTTTCTGCCATGGCATCATATAATGAATTCCTATAGAAAAGTTATATATATGTATAAAATATTGCCCTGGGTTCAGCAGTAGCAGTCATTTTTCTCCTTCTTTGTATCTGGTGTTTATTAAATATAAACCTCCCATATATGTACATGTATATTTATATACATGTGTTGCTTCTTTCCTGTGATGTGGAACATATGTGTAGGGGGTGGTGAAAGAGAGAGATGTTGAGAGACAGGGAAACTAAGAGAAATAGAAGTTTTGTTCCTTCCCTGTGATTTAATCTGAAAATGTTTGGAATAATTCTATTTAGAAAAGTCTCAGATAGTGATTCAGAGAAAATTTTCACACAATTTTTTTCCTCTTACATACTAATATTCTTTAACAAGCTTGACTTTTAGAAATGCACTGTTGAATGTTGTAAAAAGTCAACAAGTCTTTTCCTTGAGAATAAGAGATATCCCTCAGTCATGAGAAGGAAAACATAAGGAACGTATGAACCAAGAAACTACCTTTTGGCAATCCAGATCTCCTAATAAACAGTGATATTGCATGGCAGTTCAAATGTTGTCAAAACCTCAAAAGTACCAGTGGAGTGATGAGACATGGATGTTGTGGGCAAAGTTTTGCTAATTAATGTAATTTCTACTAATTTTTTCCACTTGCAATCCACTCAGGAGCATCGTTTTAGGAATACACTGAAAAAATGCTGCGGCAGAAGTGAGATGTTCTGAGAGAGATCTGTTCTTGCTTTATTACAGAATAATAATAAAGAAATATTCTTTATTATTCTGAGAAAGGACCCCAGGTTTAAGATGCAAAACTGCTTTCAGAAGACCTCCTCAAATGCTTTTTGCTATTATTCATACTGTAGCCTAGTTATGCACTTCAAAAGGCAAAGAGCAGCCAAATGTAAAAAAGTTGTGCCAAGGATGCTCTGAGATAGCTTAATGCCTGTGGATTACATGTCTTTTTTGTTTGTAGGAGGCCGACCAACACATTGGAGCATACTTAGATACTCTCTTGAATTCTTACCTACTCAAATAAATAATCCTTTTGAATACATTGAGTTCATTAGTATAGGATCTCATAGTTTGAATTGTATGATTGGGAAACAGATATGTTGCTTTCTTCCCATCCCAGATGTCTATAATTTATGTTCTTCTTTGATCCAGAATTTTATCACTTTGTGATTTTGAAAACCTATAGCAAGTCATGAAAATGTCAGGTCCTCTCCAGAATAAGACCACCTTTGCATTTCTTCACAGTGTTTGGTTCTGATGCTTGATTTTGCTTTATTTAGTCTGTGATGTTTCCATCAATATTGAATTAGGTAACTTGGGTGTACACCCTCAAGACTTGATACATATATAGCGCTATTTTCTAATTTTGTTATAGTCTCTTGTTCATCTCATTTTCTCCTTCTATGCAATGTTAGGGGGAAAACCATTTATCTATCACAGTGAAAAAAGTTTCTTGCTATTACTGTTACCTATAGATATAAACTGCCTTATTTTGTGTTTTTTTGTTTGTGTTTTTTTTATTTTTTGGTAAATAACTATGTTGTTAGACTTTTAATTTTTGTTAATTGACCGTCATCTTTCTTTTTGTTCTTTAAAGTGTGTAGAAAAACAGTATATGATGATGTAAAGACTATGAACGAATAAATGGAAGCAAAGCACAGACTTAGAAGTGAAACTTAAATGCTCTGTCCTGGTTTCAAGAGGGTCTAAACCATGACATTAATACGAAGCCATGTCTGTAAAAAAAAAAAAAAAAAAAATCATTACAAATAAAAATTAAGTGCCACGTGTTATAAAATAGAACCATGAACTACTTCTACTGCTGGCCTGTTCTTTCTGATATGAGGAGCACAAGAATGAATGCAGAATTCAGTGTGACAATATGATAGTTCATCAAATAGCAGTAAAAATGTCTCATAACTTACCATTTCTTAATAAGGCTAACAGACCATAATTTCCTTTGTTCAGGGAAGTAACAATACATGTCTTGTGTGTTGTAGTATGAAGATATTAGAAACTCTTCTGCAAGTACAGAATCACAGGAACATAACATAGTTTGGGTTTGAAGGGACCTTCAAAGGTCATTTAGTTCCATCCTCCCTGTAATGAGCAGGGACATCATCAACTAGATCAAGTAACCCAGGACCACATCCGACCTGCCCTTGAATGTCTCCAAGGATGACACATCCAGCACCTCTCTGGGAAACTCGTGCCAGTATTTTACAACCCTCAATATACAGATTTTTTTTTCCCCACATCCAGCTTGAATCTTCCCTCTTTTAGTTTAAAACCTTCACCCCTCATCCTATCACAATAGGTCCTGCTAAAAAGTCCCTCGCCATCTTTCTTACAGGCCCCTTTTAAGAACTGAAAGGACACAATAAGGTCTCCCCAGAGTCTTCTCCAGGCTGAACAGCCCCAACCCTCTCAGTCTTTCCTTATAGCAGAGGTGTTCCATTCCTCTGGTAATTTTTGCGGCCCTTCTCCGGATCCTCTCCAACGGGTCCATATCTTTCCTGTACTGAGGACTCCAGAGCTGGATGCAGGACTGCAGGTGCAGAGTAGAGGGAGAGAATCACCTCACTCAATCTGCTGGCTATGCTCCTTTATAGAAGCCAGATGTGTCAGGAGAGCATACCAGAAACTTCACTAAGATTTACTATGTATTCTGTTTTCAAAGCTTTGGGAATAGGTGTTTGGGAAAGAGAAGATCTGGGTTTGTGTACAGTTCCACCAGCTACCTTAACTAGTTGTTTGGATGTCGGGCTAGGTCTTTTCTTGGCAAATACTAGCTATGTGCACACAAAAGAAGCATTTGTCTTATTTGGCACTATGCCTTTAGAAACCTTATTAACCTAAGTAAAGGATCATTGTGCATGTTATCTTTATCTCTTGACTGGCAGCAGCAAGGGGTTGGTTTAATTTCTACTTGTCATTATTAAATACTGTTGGAAAACTCACCCAGAAATTGGGAAAATGACATGAAATTGATTGAGTGTTCAGTGAACTATTCATCTCTACTGACAGATGACGAATCTTAATGAAATAGCATGTTAGGGGACAGAAGAATGAAAATGAGAGCAGGAAGACAAACAGCGTATCATAAGACAAGCAGCTACTTTAGGAAAAACAGTGATACTTTCAAGCACTTTATTCTCATAATGAGAGACAGCTAACAAGTCTGCTTTCTACTGCTTGTAGTTTTTCCTTCATAGTAAAGTCTTGTAACCGTCCTATCTACCCAATAATTTACATATTAGTCATTTCCTATATCAACTCTTCTTTTCCACTGACCTTTCTGCCTTTTCAAGGAGTTTTTTTCTTCAGAAAAAATACCATAGCTAGTAGGCTCATCTTCAGCTCTTGACTGACAGAAAACACCATCTTCTTCCCCTGTTATTTGGAAAGTTTTGTATGCTAAAGCTTCCAGTTATCATAATTGAAATTTACTCATCCCAGGCACATTTTTAACACCATTGACTTGCCCAGAATTGGCTATAGGGCAAACATAGCCACAAAATATGACTAAACATAAATCTGATTCTAAGATATAATGCAGAATGAAAAAGTTTCAGTGACTTCTTTAAGTCAGTTCCCCTTCTGTATACCAGGTACATTGAGCTTTCTTACCAGTTTCTCTGGGAATAATACACTTTGCCTTAGATCTCATTCACTTTCTTATAGCTTTAAACTGAGGTGCTGAAAAATAATATATTCAGCCCAAGTCACTAGAATTCATGGCAGATTGAAATAATAGATCCTGTTTCCTAAGTCTGGTGTCCTAGGCAAGACTAACCGGAAATTTCAGCAATATTGGTCCAAAAATAAGCTGCCAAGACTTAGTTATATGGGGCACATTAACCAAAAATTGGTATTTCTACAGAATGGGTTTTCAGCTAGTTTTGAGTTCAAGGTTATATTTTTACTTAAATAAATATGGGGACTGAAACCTTTTGTTTATTCAGAGGCAGAAAATATATGAAAGTGAAAACTAATTTAGGTAAGGTATATGAACACAGAGCAACAAATTAGTTTCTCTTTTTTTTTAATGTAAGGCAATGACTTAAATTGGTGAAGTTATTGCATTATACAATCAAACTCTGTAAATTGTTTTTAAAAAGGGATGTTTCACGATAGGACTATATCCTGTCCCTTTGTTTTCAAGTATGACATTAATTCACATCACTTTCTGAAATGTGTTTTCCACTGGATTCTTGAATGAAATCAAATATTTGAATTTATGACCCATTTGCACTGACTTTACTTTGCACAAGCTAAAATAAAAAAAAAAACAACCTTAAACTCACATGTTCACTCTTTATATTTCATCTCTTATCCATATAAATGGAGGCTTTATAATTTCAAAATTTATTTCTGGAACCAGTAAGTCAAAGAAAGCTGGTATTGTCTCTTAGTTCCAGCTAAAATGCAGAGTGCACACTTATTAAAATAAAAATTATTGGATTTTTTTTTTTTTTTCAAAGGAAAGGATGATGTTTGGGTTAAGCCTCCTGTGGAAAGATCTAACTTCCACACTTACTATTTATGGGGATTTTCAAGCTCAATTTACTTACCTATTCAATAAGGAAAGTAACTGTTATCCCATTCCTTTCATTACATGATGCAAATGCTATCTCTACGGTACAGAAATGCTTCTTCAAAGTGGATGTCGGAATATAGAGTTTATTCCAGTAGTTTATTCCAGTAGTTTGAATATGCATTTAAGGGACAATTCATCTATTTTCAATGAATAAGCATTTTTCTGATTCCTATTTATTATTATTATTATTCTGTTTTAAAAGAAATAATTATATGGAAGATGGAAACATGAGAAGAAAATGAATATAGGTCGTAGCGGTTTTGTCAGTGATTTGCTGCTTAGTTCAGGCTTCTCTTCCATATATTGATTCTTTCATTTTTTATTTTTTTTTTCTGAAAGGCAAATCAAATTGTTTCTATTAAAACTGAGTATTGATACATGCAGTAATGGGCTTCTATACCAGATATGGTGCAAGGCAAAAGACTCACCACTGATTTGCAAACACTGATGTAAAGAAAGCACATTGGTATGGCTTCTTAGGAAATTAGATAAACTGTTCTGCTTACGACAAGCTGTAAACTCCAGTCAGCTGAAAAACATTTCTCTGGTAATTCCTGGAGAAACTGTGATCAAAGTTGAGGAGAAAAGAAAAACAGTCTATTCAAAGCGAGTGGCTGGCTGTCACTTAGTCATAGAATCATAGAATCATAGAATAGTTAGGGTTGAAAAGGACCTTAAAATCATCTAGTTCCAACCCCCCTGCCATGGGCAAAGACACCTCCTGTTAAACCATGTCACCCAAGACTTCGTCCGACCTGGCCTTGAACACTGCCAGGGATTAAGCACTCACAACTTCCATGGGCAACCCAGTCCAGTGCCTCACCACTCTTACAGTAAAGAACTTCCTCCTTATATCCAATGTAAACTTCCCCTCTTCAAGTTTTAACCTGTTACCCCTTGTCCTGTCACTACAGTCTCTAATGAAGAGTCCCTCTCCAGCATCCTTATAAGCCCCTTTCAGATAGTGGAAGGCTGCTATGAGGTCTCCATGCAGCCTTCTCTTCTCCAGGCTGAACAGCCCCAACTTTCTCAGCCTGTCTTCATACAGGAGGTGCTCCAGTCCCCTAATCATCCTCGTGGCCCTTCTCTGGACTTGTTCCAACAGTTCCATGTCTCTTTTATGTTGAGGACACCAGAACTGCACACAATACTCCAGGTGAGGTCTCACAAGAGCAGAGTAGAAGGGGAGGATCACCTCCTTCGACCTGCTGGTCACGCTCCTCTTGATGCAGCCCAGGATCCAGTTGGTTTTCTGGTCTGCGAGTACACACTGAAGCTGGATTGTGATAAATTTCTCATTGACCAGCACCCCCAAGTCCTTCTCTGCACGGCTGCACTGGATCTCTTCTCTGCCCAACCTGTAGCTGTGCCTGGGATTGCTCCGACCCAGGTGTAGGACCTTGCACTTGGCAGGTTAAACTCCATAAGGTTGGCATCTGCCCACCGCAGAAGCGTGTCAAGGTCCCTCTGGATGGCATTCCTTCCCTCCAACGTATCAACTGAACCACATGGCTTGGTGTCATCGGCAAACTTGCTGAGGGTGCACTCAGCCCCACTGTCCATGTCACTAACAAAGACTTTGAACAAGACGAGTCCCAACACAGGTCCCAGAGGGACGCCACTCATTACTGGTCTCCATCTGGACATTGAGCCATTGATCACAGCTCTTTGAGTGCAGCCATCCAGCCAGTTCTTTATCCACTGAGTGATCCATATATCAAGCTGATATCTCTCCAATTTATAGACAAGGATGTCATGGGAGAAATGTTCAATTGCTGGGATGAGTAGCTTGGGAGAGGACCCCTGCAACACCGGAGAGGAGCAGGGGGAGACCAGAGTCCAGGAGCCTCACCTCAGGGTGACAAGAGCCACCGAGGAGGGAGCCTCAAGTCCCGGAGCCCAGGAGCAGGCAGCTCAGCTCACGCAAGCAGCTGACTCACCGGGGGCGGAGCCAGGAGGAGCGGCACCAGCTGTGAGTGGTTAAAAACCTGCCCAGGGAGCGCTAGCGACCAGGAGCGCGGCGAACAGAGGAGCGGGTCGAGGCAGTTTGCACGGCAGTTTGTGCGGGCAGGCGAGCGGGATGACCGCCTGATCAAGAGAACTCGCCTGGAGCGCAGGAGGAGGAAGGACTGCTTGCTTGTGCGGAGAGACGTAGACGGACCGATCGACCACGTAGATCATGGTCACAAGAAGATCAAAAGAAGCAGTGAGGAATAACGTGGGTACCCAGACTGAGCCTTCCTGCAGACATACAACCGTGCAGGTCTCTGGCTGCAGTAAATGTGTGAGCCTGGCACTTGTGCTGGAGAGAGCCAGTGACACCGCTTGTGTATGGTGTGAGTGAATAAATGATCTGCTCAGGCAGGTGGCTGAACTGAGAGAGGAGGTAGAAAGGTTGAGAGCCATCAGAGAGTGTGAAAGTGAAATAGATTGGTGGAGCCACACCCTAAGGCAAGGGCAGAGGGAAGTGGTTGAACAAGTGATGGATCCTCTTCCCTCCTACCATCAGATAGGAGGAGTGAATTTAAGGGACAAGGAGATATGGAGGGAGGTCCCTCCTCGGAGAGGTAAGCGAAAACCCTCGCAATCCCTTTCTCCCTCCCAGTTGCCCTTGAATAACAGGTATGAGGTCTTGGAACTACAGGGCCAGGTAAATGGAGATGGAGGGGTAGATCTATCTAGTGAGTCACCTAGGGCTTGTCACTCACCCCCATGCCTTAGAACTTCCTCAACCAAGAAGAAAAGAAGAGTAATTGTGGTGGGTGACTCCCTTCTGAGGAGAACAGAAGGGCCCATTTGTCGACCAAATCCATCCCACAGGGAAGTCTGCTACCTACCTGGGGCTCAGATTAGAGATGTTAAAAGGAAACTCTCTGATCTGGTGCAGCCCTCTGACTACTATCCGCTGCTGGTTTTTCAGGTTGGCAGTGATGAAATTATTACAAGGAGGGCAAGGGCAATGAAGAGAGACTTCAGGGCCCTGGGACGGCTGGTTAGAGGGTCTGGAGCGCAAGTGGTGTTTGCCTCCATACCTGTTACAAGCAAAGGTGAAGAGATAAATATGAAGTGTCTGCAGATTAATGTATGGCTACTTGACTGGTGCCAAAGGCAGGATTTGGGGTTTTTCAATCATGGGCTGCTATATGAGACACCTGGTTTTCTGGTGGCAGGTGGGACACACCAGTCCCAGAGGGGGAAAAGGTTTTGGGGGCAGGAGTTAGCAGGGCTCATTGACAGGGCTTTAAATTAGATATGAAGGGGGAAGGGGAGATAACTGGGCCTGTTAGGGACAAGCTTAAGAGAAACATGCTAGGGCTTGAAGGATGGCAGACTAGGGAGGACTCTCAATCTATTGTTTCATTTGAGGGAAAGGATAGTTGTTTAGACCCTGTCCCGCAGGGGAAAAAGGGTACCAGGGCAAGAGTTAGCAGAGCTCACTCACAGAGCCTTAGGTTAGAGTCAAAGTGCGAGGGGGTTGTAGCTGGGTTTGAACTAGTGGGGCATTGTTCTAGTATTAATGAAGACCAGAAGGCCTCCTGCCTCCCAAGGGTGCCACTAGCGTGCTCTGCTCGCTCCCTGAAATGCCTGTACACCAATGCACACAGCATGGGGAATAAACAGGAGGAGTTAGAAGTCTGTGTGCGGTCTAAAGGTTATGATCTGGTGGCAATTACAGAGACATGGTGGGACAGCTCACATGACTGGAATGTGGTCATGGATGGCTATGTCCTTTTCAGGAAAGATAGGTCAGCAAAGCGAGGTGGTGGAGTTGCTCTTTACGTGAGAAAGAGACTAGAATGTATTGAGTTCTGTCCAGGGGCAGATGAGGACCAAGTGGAAAGTCTGTGGGTACGAATTAAAGGACAGGCTGGTACAGGTGATACAGTTGTGGGGATCTATTATAGACCTCCTGATCAGGACGAAGGAGTTAATGAGGCTTTCTACAGGCAACTGAAAGCAGCCTCACGACTACATGCCTTGGTCCTCATGGGGGATTTTAACTACCCCGATATTTGCTGGAAGACTTACACAGCCAATCATTCACAGTCTAGGAGGTTCCTCCAGTGCATTGATGATAACTTCTTAATGCAAATGGTGGACAAACCAACTAGGAGAGGAGCGCTGCTGGATCTAGTACTCACCAACAAGGAGGGTCTGGTTGAAGCGGTGGTGGTCAATGGCAGCCTTGGCTGCAGTGACCATGAGATGGTGGAGTTTAGGATCCTGTATGGGAGGAATAGAATACCTAGCAAGGCCACAGTTCTGGATTTCCGAAGGGCCAACTTTGGCCTCTTCAATCAGTTGCTAAGGGAAATCTCATGGGAAAGGGTACTAGGTGGTAAAGGGACTCAAGATAGTTGGTCAGCATTCAAGGACCACTTCTTCCAAGCTCAGCATCAGAGTATCCCAATGGGTAGGAAGTCAAGTAGGGGAGCCAGGAGACCAGCATGGTTAAACAAGGAACTGCTGGGCAAACTCATGTGGAAAAAGAGAATCTATGGATTATGGAAGGAGGGGCTGGCCACTTGGGAGGAATATAGGACAGTTGTTAGAGGATGTAGGGAAGCAATTAGGACAGCTAAGGCCTCCTTGGAACTTAATCTGGCAAGTCGGGTCAAGGACAATAGAAAGGGCTTCTTCAAATACATAGCGGATAAAACTAACACAAGAGGCAATATAGGCCCACTGCTGAATGAGGTGGGTGCCCTGGAGACAGAGGATATAAAGAAGGCAGAGGTGTTGAATGCTTTCTTTGGCTCTGTCTTTACTCCTGAAGACTCTCCCTAGGGGACCCAAATTCCTATAGGCCTGGAGGGAGTCAGGATAAAGAAGGAGTTTGCTTTGGTGGATGAGGACTGGGTTAAGGATCAGTTAAGTAATCTGGACATCTATAAATCGATGGGTCCGGATGGAATACACCTGCGGGTCCTGAGGGAGCTGGCAGAGGTCATTGCTGGGCCACTCTCCATCATCTTTGGTAAGTCGTGGGAAACAGGAGAGGTGCCTGAGGATTGGAGGATGGCAAATGTCACACCAGTCTATAAGAAGGGCAAGAAGGAGGACCCCGGTAATTATAGACCAGTCAGCCTTACCTCCATCCCTGGAAAGGTGATGGAACAGCTTATTCTTGACACCATCTCTAGACATATCAAGGATGAGGTGGTCATTAAGAGCAGCCAGCATGGTTTTACCAAGGGGAAGTCATATTTGACCAACCTTGTAGCCTTCTATGAGGAAGTAACTAGGTGGCTGGATGATGGTAGCGCAGTAGATGTGTTTTTTCTTGATTTCAGTAAGGCATTTGATACTGTCTCCCACAGCATCCTCATAGATAAGCTAAGGAAGTGTGGGCTTGATGATCAGGTAGTGAGGTGGATCAAGAACTGGTTGGAAGGAAGAAGGCAGAGAGTTGTGGTCAATGGGGCAGAATCTAGCTGGAGATCTGTGACTAGTGGGGTCCCTCAGGGGTCAGTGCTGGGACCAGGGCTGTTTAATATTTTCATCAACGACCTAGATGAGGGAACTGAGTGTGCCCTCAGCAAGTTTGCTGATGATACTAAACTAGGAGGAGTGGCTGACACACCAGAGGGCTGTGTTGCCATTCAGTGAGACCTGGACAGGCTGGAGAGTTAGGTGGGGAGAAACTTGATGGAATTCAACAAGCGCAAGTGTAGGGTCTTGCATCTGGGGAAGAAGAACCCCATGTACCAGTACAGGTTGGGGGTTGACCTCCTGGACAGTAGTGAAGGGGAAAGGGACCTGGGGGTCCTGGTTGATAGGAGGATGACCATGAGGCAGCAATGTGCCCTTGTGGCCAAGAAGGCCAATGGCATCCTAGTGTGCATTAGAAAGGGTGTGGTTAGTAGGTCAAGAGAGGTTCTCCTCCCCCTCTACTCTGCCTTGGTGAGGCCACATCTGGAATTTTGTGTCCAGTTCTGGGCCCCACAGTTCAAGAAGGACAGGGAATTGCTTGAAAGAGTCCAGCGCAGAGCCACAAAGATGATGAAGGGAGTGGAACATCTCTTTTATGAGGAAAGGCTGAGGGAACTGGGTCTCTTTAGCTTGGAGAAGAGGAGACGAAGGGGTGACCTCATCAATGTTTACAAATATGGAAAGGGTGAGTGTCAGGATGATGGAGCTAGGTTTTTTTCAGTGATGTCCAGTGACAGGACAAGGGGCAATGGGTGTAAACTGGAGCATAGGATGTTCCATGTGAACATCAGGAAAAATTTCTTTACTATAAGATTGACAGAGCACTGGAACAGGTTGCCCAGGGGGGTTGTGGAGTCTCCTATGCTGGAGTTATTCAAGGGCCGCCTGGACAAGTTCCTGTGTGATGTACTCTAGGTTACCCTGCTCTTGCAGGAGGGTTAGACTAGGTGATCTTTTGAGGTCCCTTCCAACCCTTGGGGTTCTGTGTGTGATTCTGTGTGTGGAAGTGTCAGATGCTTTGCACGAGTCCAGGTAGATAACATCAACCACTCTGCCCCTTTTCAACAGTTCCGTAGCCCCATTATAGAAGTCCACCAAATTGGTCAGGCAGGATTTCCCCTCAGTGAAATGATGCTGGCTGTCACCAAGCACCTAGTCCTGAGGACAGCTCCAGGATGAAGGGTGTGTAAATGTGTTTTGGAGCTATGATTATATTCTCTGAAGGGGATATATGAAAGGGTATTGCTGCATGAGTCCCACCACTTATGCCAGAAGTTGTGATTGGATGGGTACAAGTATGGTATATCATTGTATATTTGGATATGAGAGCTAGAAGACAGGGTTCCTGACTTGGGTCAGACATGATTTGCAAAGGTCTGTTAAGAACACAGGTCAATTTCAGAGCAGCTCTCGCTCACTTTCTGCTCTGCACTTGGGTGAAATGAAACTGATGTGGTCTGCTTTTATGACATGGTCCTCTTTTGTAAATTGGGGATGTGCCAGATCTGTATTAATCACATTTCTTTACTAGTCCTACTTGAAAACTTTATTCTTTCCTCTTTTGACAGTCTTTGGACTATCACAAACAATGTATTCATCATTTAGCTTACTGCTTGAAGTACCTGAATATCTTTGTCTTCAATAGAAGTTGCAATTACTTTTACCAATAAGAATAGATCTGGTGAACAAATGCAGACAGACACTACTCTGTCTGCTAACATTTAGACTACCTTTGTATTTTAATGAAGCAGCACACAAGACCTGCACTGAACACCAATTTCATCTGCAGCTGATAGAAACCCCCTTGCCTGATACAGATCCAAAAGAAAAAAAAAGATGCAAAATGAAGTCTCATTATTTATTCCCTATCTAGTCCTCCACCAGAGATTGGAAGGGTGTAAGCACTTTGCGCTCTAAAGGAAGTGCGCTGTAATAAATATTTCTTTGGAGTTACTGAAGGATCTCTTCTGGATGAGTTCTGAGATTGAAAGGGTTTTTCTGTAAATAGATCTGCTCAGTGTGATTGAGCGTCTGTGACCTCCCATGATTAAAAAAATGTTAAAGAATTTTCCTGTTTCTGTATTTGTCAAATGCTGAGTAAATGATCGTTCATACTTTCCTTGCTTGCCACCTACACTCCCTCACATTTTTATCTCTACATTTGGTTGAAAGAGAAAGGCACAGTATCTTATCTGTCCCTAAGAAATTCAATTGACAACGGATTTTTATGCTATAAATGTAGAAAAACACCATAGACATATTAAGAGGGTAAAAATTCCTGGTCAGTAATAAAATTAAATGGAATCTGTATCACCTCCTGCCCTGTCTTGCTATTGAGAAATAGGTTGGATCAGCCTAAATAATCACTGGTTTCATCTCTATCTGCTTCTTCAAGAAAAATGTCTTGCTGAGATAAATGATTGCTATCTCCTTCAGAAAGGCAGTGAAGAGAAAAAAAGCACCAAAAACCAAAATAAACCCCAAACCCAAACCAAAACATGTTAAGTCTTTTAAACTGCTGTAGGCAGTTAGAATATCATGCAAAATTTTCTTAACCTCCTTTGAAAGTAGTGAAAACGCATGAATTTCAATGCCTGTTCTGTTAGGAAGATAATTGACTATTTAGATTGAAGAACATATTCTGAGAAATCTGTAGCTGCGAGAATGCTGATTCTGAAACAAAGAAAGTATAAAGCAGAGCTGCTCAGGATTGTGAAAACAGCCCTCTGTGTAGTAATGACAAGGTCTGCAGGGAAAGCGTAGAATTAATTTTTGTCATTGTCTATGGGGAATGCAGCTAAAGTGTGATATTTTTCCTCATCACTTCAAACCCCCTCAAGCCAGTGTGTGCTTTGTGTGTGTTGTTATCCCCCATTATACAGTACACAAAAATGAGGTGAAGAAAAAGAAAAAAGGCAATATCCATCTAGGCACTCCTATATTAAAGGTGGTCTTGGGAGTTCTGTGATATGAAGGAAGCACTGTATTTCTGTGGCTTCCAAATGGTTCACCAATGTCACATGTTGTAAAAGACAAGATGAGTTTGTGGATCTATCATTTGGGTTTTCACCTGTGTTAAACTCTCCCACAAGGGTTTTGTAGTCTCAAAACTTTCCTTCCTGAGACATTATAGTTTTCATCTTTGCCTTTAAAATATGATTTAGCATTCTCAGCTGTTTGTCTTTGTGACTGAAGAAGAAGCTGGAGTACAACTTTATTAAAGGTTATTATTGCTAAATTACAAATAAGCCTACATATTTTTCTTTTTATAATTTTAATGCAGATTTTCCATTATCTAGATAAGAAATTTTTAAAAAACTGCATTAACTCCTTTTAAATTGCTATAAAACTTCGAATAAAGGGTTGAAAATATAGTTAATGAAATACAGACAGGATTTAGAGAAGTGCTGCCTCCTTAGCACAAATGAAATTATTACTTCTGTGAAACACACTTCAGAGTGCATCACATATTACTAAGTCTGGAATGGAAAATCGATCACGCCAATAATAAAACGAAAGTTTTATCTTGAAAGAGTAATGGATCCTGAGCAAAACCTGGTCATTTTTTTTTTTTTTTAATCTTTTTTCTGGAGTTCAACCAAACTTAGGACATTTCTGAGATAGAGAAAAGTAGATACATAGTGCTCTGACGTTTTGGAACATAGTGGAAAATCCAAGAATCATGCTGTCACTTCTATTTTGTATTGTTGCTTCCATCATGAGTTAGAAGCTCCATTTTTGGCTCTGTGACTTGGATCTTAAATTAAACCTTGCTGGAGTTAAATTTCTTAGTAATTCAATATCAGAAGTTCAGTCTGGCTTTGTAGATCCCAACTATTAAATCAGTTCGTTCCTGTGCTGTCTCTTAAAACAAGGTCAATTCCTTACTGCTGACCCAACTCCTGTCAGGATACCACTTGTGCTCAGCTTGTCAGACAGCCACCTTCTTTTTTACTCTTTTCCTGCTCAGCTTTGCACTGGGAGATCTTGCTTTTTGAATTATCTCATTATAACCCTGGAAAAGCCAGTAAAAAATTTGTGCACTTCAGCAGCTAACCTGTTTTCACAGACTAGCAGTGTCTTCATGGATGTGACTAGCCTATGAGTACACCATGAGAAGCATGCCAAAGTAATCTACATCTTATTTAGGAAGGTTTGCTGTTCTCCCGGAACAATCTGTCTCTCTCACAAGCAAAAAAACTGGAATGAAGACAGAGTAAGTGGAAACAATAATATTCTCACAAGATGATTAATGAAAGGTCTTTTAGAAGGATGTTATAAATAAATACAGCAGCATAAAACTTAATAAACTTTACATGTACAGCTTGACAGGGGAAGAAACATATGCATGTGTTCCTCCTTGAAGTTGATGAAGTTGATAGCCATATATTGTTCCTATTCAGCTGGATTCGTGCTGCCACACTGAATCCCACCCTTCAAAAGAAAGATGTCATCATAGAGGACATCTGTTTGGATGAAAATGCCAGCAGGACTTTAGGCCACTCAGAGAGGCAAATCATATTTGTAAAGTGTCCTGGCTTCAGTAGTAGCAGTCATTTTTCTCTTTCTTAGTAGCTGGTGCAGTGCTGTGTTTTTGACTTTCGGCCTGGGAACAGCGTTGATAACTCCGATGGTTTTAGTTACTGCTCAAATGTTTAGTCTGACCAAGGACTTTCTGAGTCTTATGCTCTGCCAGGGAGGAGGGGAAGCCAGGAGGAAGCAGAGACAGGACACCTGACCCAAACTAGCCAAAGAGATATTCCATAGCACAGCATGTCATGCCCAGAATGTAGAACTGGGGACAGTTACCCAGAAGGGGGAGATCACTGCTCAGTTGGGCTGGGTATCACCTGGGAGGTGGTGAGAGGTTGCATTCTCTTCCCTTGTTATTTATCTTATCATTATTATTATTGGTGGCAGAAGTAGTGGTTTGTGTTATGCCTTAGTTGCTGGACTGCTCTTATCTCAACCTGTGGGAGCTACATTCTTTCAACTCTTCTTCCCATCCCTCTGGGAGTGGGGGGAGGAAATGGGGATAGTGAGTGAACAGCTGTGGGGTTCTGAGTTGCTGGGTGGGCTTAAACCACGACAGTTCTTTTTGGCGCCTAACGTGGGGCACGAAGGTTTGAGGTAAAGACAGATCTGACTGGAGTGTTTCTAATCATATTTTTTGATAAGCATTTATTGTTTTGGATTAATACTCACTTGTCACAATGCTGATTTATAGGCTGCCAAAGTTGTTGCTCTTTATCTCGAGGTTTCAGCATGCCATAACTTACTTATAGCTGGTGTTTGCTGTATTACTGTTTATTGGCTTGGGGCCTTGGGCTAAGGTTCTTGTTTCATTGTACTTCATAGTAATGACTTGTAATACAACAGAATCATTGATCATGAAATTGATCTGGCTTGCATTCCTAGTGTGGTTACCACCTCTATACTTTGGGAGGTATTGAAGTGTTTAGAAATTACCCATCATTTTTCCCCTCCTTGAGTGGCCAGCCTATGAAGGAGACATCCCCTTACCTTCCCAGCTCCCCCACCAGACCATTTACAGCATCATTTGAAGTTCTGAAGGTTTTGAATGGCCTTTGAGTACCCTTGAGACCTGCCTGCTGATTGTGATGGGGATCACTGTGTTGGCACGCATACAGAGTGTGTTCTATCCACAGCCATTTTCCCTGATCTCGAAAGTTAAGCAGAGTCAGGTTTGGGTTTTGTCTAGAGTTAGATGATGATATAGGAGGACCAAGAGATTTTCCCCAAGGCTGAACAGTCATGAGTAGCAGGGTTTGTGGGATAGTATGGGCAAGTACCTAGGCCAGTGGGCCCCTCCAGTGCTTTGGAATTTCACCACTGAACAAGTGCAAAATCCAGAAAAATTAGTAAAACATTTAAATGAGGTGTGTTGTCATCCTGGACACACCAGAGAGAAACCATGGCAACGTGCTGGGGCTTGGCTTATGCTTACGTAGCCCTGTTCAACACTGTCCAGCACCTTCAAAGTTTAAAAAAATGTCTCTGGATCTGATGGCAAAGTAGCCAACAATGCAGCTACTCTAACTGCAATACAACAGCTACTCTAACTGCAAATACAGCAACTACACCAACGCTAGTGACAAGTACAGCAGCTACTCAAACTCCGACTGCAACACATAACGCAGCTACTCCAAGTACAGCAGCTACACCAACTCCAGTGACAAGCACAGCAGCTACCCAAACCCAGACAACAGATAGTGCAGCCCCTCAGACCACAATGATAATCACTGCAGCCAAACCAGAGGACCAATTCATGCCAATATTGGTTGCCCCTGTATGCAAGGGGAAAAGCGAAAAAGAGGCAAGAAAGATGAATCAAGATGAAGAAACAATGTACTCACCACCCGGGACAGCATCTCAGTAGGAGTTATTATGTGAATCAGAGGAAGAAGAGGAGACTTCTCTACCCCGGACCTCAATCGAATGTTGTGGTTTAAGCCCAGGCCGTAAATCAGAACCACGCAGTCTACTCCACCCTTTTCTTCCTCACTGCACCCCCCCTCCCCACCCTCCCCACCCCCCACCCCCCCCCCTCAAGGGAGGAGAATCGAAAGAATGTAACTCCCATGGGTTGAGATAAGAACAGTCCGGTAACTAAGGTATAACACAAACCACTACTGCTACAACCAATAATAATAATGATAAGGGAAATAACAGGGGAAGAGAATACAATACTACCCATCGAAACCCAGCCCGAACGAGCAGTGAACCAGCCCTTCCAGGTAACTCTCAGTTACATCCCAGGCATGACATGCTGTGGTATGGAATATCTCTTTGGCTAGTTTGGGTCAGGTGTCCTGTCTCTGCTTCCTCCTGGCTTCCCCTCCTCCCTGGCAGAGCATGAGACTCAGAAAGTCCTTGGTCAGACTAAACATTTGAGCAGTAACTAAAACCATCGGAGTTATCAGCGCTGTTCCCAGGCCGAAAGTCAAAAACACAGCATTGCATCAGCTACTAAGAAGGAGAAAAAAATGACTGCTGCTGCTGAACCCAGGACACCGAGCTACGGAATATGTGAAAAAATTTTACCTGTCAACCAGGGAAGCACATCATCACCTGGTTGCTCTGATGCTGGGACAATAGGGCTGACGGTCACAAAATAGAAGGTAGGGAAGGCAGGCAGCTGGGATCACTTGCTAGAGAAGGGGGAATTGACAAAGCAATTGCAAAAAAGAAACAGTCCCTAAGCCTTTGGAGGCGGCTCTTGGCAGCTGTGAAAGAAAGGTTTCCATACAAGGACGATGTTATGAGTTGTTCGGCCAAGTAGACTACTCAAGAGAAAGGCATCCAGTCTCTGAGGGAATTAGCCATTGTGGAGATGATCTATTGCAAGCAGGATTCCAGGAAAGGACCCATAGATCCAGATGAAGTCGAATGTGTATGACCCATACCGTGGAAATTTACATGGAATGCACCATCATCATATGCCCACTCATTGACAGCAATAACCTGGAATGATATAGCACTACTAACAGTGGATGAAACGATTCATCAACTCCGAGAGTTCAAAGAAAATCTCACCCCTTCCATCATCTCAGCTGTGGAAAAGCTGTCTCAGGAGTTCAAACAATTGAGAGATGATCTATCAGATCTATCCAGTTCCCCACGTGTACCAACACACGTCTCAGCTATTAACACAAGGTGCCCTACTGCTCGAGGGAGAAGATACAGGAAGTATATGTTATGGGCCACCCTATGGTTTTACCTGTGGGATCACGGAGAAGGCATGGGGAAGTGGGATGGAAAACCTACCTCAGCTCTGGAGGAATGGGTGCGTGAATTGAAGAGGAGAACAAAGGTCAAGGCTGATCATCTCATGAAAGCTGCCACTTCAGTCTCTGGTGAGCAGATTCCCAGATGGAGTGGAAGAGCTGATTTTACTCCAGCTCCTGTGATAGAGTAATCCCTGTCAACAAGATGTAAGTGACCAATGTGATGACTATTAGAGGGGCCCTGCCTCCAGCCAGGTGGAGGTAGGGGACAATGAGATTTACTGGACTGTGTGAATCAGATGGCCTGGCACTTCCATACCACAGAAGTATAAGGCTCTAGTAGATACCAGTGCACAGTGTACCCTGAAGCCATCAAGCTGTCAAGGGGTGGAACCCATCTATATTTCTGGAGTGACAGAAGGATCCCAAGAGTTGACTGTACTGGAGGCTGAAATCAGCCTGACTGGGAGGAAGTGGCAAAAGCACCCCACTGTGACTGGTCCAGAGGCTCCATGCATCCTCGGCATAGACTACCTCAGGAGAGGGTACTTCAAAGACCTAAAAGGGTACCGATGGGTTTTTGGTATTGCTGCTTTGGAGACAGAGGAAATTGAGCAGCTGTCCACTTTGCCTGGTCTCTCAGAGGATCCTTCTGTTGTGGGGTTGCTGAAGGTCAAAGAACAAGTGCCAATCATGACCACAACAATGCATCGGCAGCAATATCACACCAACAGAGACTCCCTGATTTCCATCCATAAGCTGATCTGTAGACTGGAGAGCCAAGGAGTGATCAGTAGGACCACTCACCCTTTAATAGCCCCATATGGCCGGTGGGAAAGTCTAACAGAGAATGGAGACTAACGGCTGGCTATTGTGGCCTGAGTGAAGTCACACCACCCTTAAGTGCTGCCATACAGGACATGTTAGGACTTCAGTATGAGCTGATGTCAAAGGCAGCCAAGTGGTATGCCAAAATTGATATTGCCAATGCATTTTTCTCAATTACTTTAGCAGCTGAGTGCAGGCCACCGTTCACTTTTACTTGGAGGGCATACAGTACACTTGGAGCTGATTGACCCAGGGGTGGAAACACAGCCCTACCATCTGCCATGGACTGATGCAGACTGCACTGGAACAGGAACAAAATCCAGAATACCTGCAATACATTGATGACATTATTGTGCGGGGTGATATAGTGGAAGAAGTACTTGAGAAAAGGAGGAAAATAATTCAAATCCTTCTAAAAGCCAGTTTTGTCATAAAACTGAGTAAGGTCAAGGGACCTGCACAGGAGATTCAATTTTTGAGAATAAAATGGCAAGATGGATGTAGACAGATCCCCACAGATGTGATCAACAAGATAACAGCAATGTCTCCACCAACTAATAAGAAAAAAACACAAGCTTTCTTGGGTGCAGTGGGGTTCTGGAGAATGCACATCCCAAATTACAGT
The DNA here is from genome assembly GCF_034315485.1 of Pezoporus occidentalis. Taxonomy (NCBI): domain Eukaryota; kingdom Metazoa; phylum Chordata; class Aves; order Psittaciformes; family Psittacidae; genus Pezoporus; species Pezoporus occidentalis. The sequence continues at coordinate 745,740 of NW_026914201.1, forward strand.
TTGATTGTAAGCCCTCTCTATCATGTGACCCAGAAGAAGAATGATTTTAAATTGGGTCCTGAGCAACAACAAGCCTTTGAGCAAATTAAATGAGAGATAGTTCATGCAGTAGCCCTTGGACGGGTCTGGACTGGGCCAGACATAAAAAATGTGCTCTACACTACAGCCAAGGAGAATGGTCCTACCTGTAGCTTCTGGCAGAAAGCTCCAGGAGAGACTCGAGTTCGACCCCTTGGGTTTTGGAGTCAGAGATACAGGAGATCTGAGGCCAGCTATACCCCAACTGAGAAAGAGATACTGGCAGCCTGTGAAGGGGTTCGAGCTGCCTCAGAAGTGATTGGCACTGAAGCACAGCTCCTCCTGGCACCCCGGCTGCCCGTGCTGGGCTGGATGCTCAAAGGCAAGGTCTCCTCTACACATCATGCAACTGATGCTACATGGAGTAAATGGGCTGCACTAATTACACAACGAGCTCAAACAGGAAATCCCATTTGTCCAGGAATTCTAGGGGTCATCGTGGACTGGCCAGAGGGCAAAGATTTTGGAACGTCACCAGAGGAGGAGGTGATGTGTGCTGGAGAGGCCCCACCATATAATAAACTGTCAGAAAGTGAAAAGCACTTGTTTAATGATGGGTCCTGCTATATTGTGGTAAAGCATTGGAGATGGAAGGCAGCTGTAAGGAGTCCACAATGACAAGTTGCAGAAACTGCTGAAGGAGAGGGTGAATCGAGTCAGTTTGCCGAGGTGAAAGCCATCCAGCTGGCTTTGGACATTGCTGGATGAGAAAAGTGGCCAGTACTTTATCTCTATACTGATTCCTGGATGGTGGCAAATGCCCTGTGGGAGTGGTTGCAGCAATGGAAGCAGAGCAACTGGCAATGCAGAGGGAAACCCATATGGGCAAGATATCGCTGTGGCAAGATATCACTGCCCAGGTGCAGAACCTGGTGGTGAAGGTACGTCATGTAGATGTTCATGTATGCAAGAGTTGGGCCACTGAGGAACACCAGAACAATCCACAAGTGGATAAAGCGGCTAGAATTGAAGTGGCTCAGATGGACTTAGATTGGCAACATAAGGATGAATTATTTTTGGTTCAGTGGCCCCATGACACTTCAGGCCATCAGGGCAGAGATGCAACCTATAGATGGGCTCGTGATCGAGGGGTGGACTTAACAATGGACACTATTGCCCAGGTTATTCACAAGTGTGAAACATGTACTGCAATTAAGCAAGCCAAGCAGTTAAAGCCTCTTTGGTATGGAGGACAATGGCTGAAGTACAAATATGGGGGGGCCTGGCAGATTGATTATATCACACTCCCACCAACCCGCCAAGGCAAGTGCCATGTGCTTACCATGGTGGAAGCAACCACCGCATGGCTGGAAACATACGCTGTGCCCCACACCACTGCCTGGAACACTATCCTGAGCCTTGAGAAACAGATTTTGTGGCAACACGGCACCCCAGAGAGAATTGAGTCAGACAATGGGACTCATTTCCGGAGCAACCTTATAGACACTTGGGCCAAAGAGCATGGCATTGAGTGGGTATATCACATCCCCTACCATGCACCAGCCTCTGAGAAAATCAAACAGTACAACAGGCTGTGAAAAACTACACTGAGAGGAATGGATGGTGGGACTTTCAAACATTGGGGTACACATTTACCAAAAGCCATCTGGTTGGTCAACACCAGAGGATCTGCCAACAGGGCTGGCCCAGCCCAGTCAGAATTTTTACAAACTGTAAAAGGGGTTAAAGTTCCTTTGGTGCACAGAAAGAATTTGCTGGGGAAGACAGTCTGGGTTATTCCTCCTTTGGGTAAAGGCGAAACCACTTGTGAGATTGTTTTTGCTCAGGGACACGTACGTATTCAGTGGGTAATGCGGGAAGATGGCAAAGGCCAATGCGTACCTCAAGGGGATTTGATTTTAGGGGAAAACAGCCGATGAACTCAATTATATGCTGTTGCCTGTTATGTAGCACTTTTATAGCCCACCAACTAGATGTCTTCAGGTCACCAGTAACTGGCCCTGACTTCCCTCCAACCATCAACCCAACAAAGAATGAACTTTGATGAAATCAGATGAGTTCTGTGGTATCACCAGCAATGGTCCGACACTGCACATAGCCGCTCCTGTTCTGAAAGACTTACAAGAGATGGAGCCCAACATCATGGACCGGGTGGACTCAGCAGCTTTATGGGGATTGGTCCATGCACTAAGGAATAATCTCTCTCTCAATGTGTGTGGTTATATATATATATATGGGATAAGAGTGATGGTGTATTGAAGATTGGGATCTGAGCATGACATGAATGGTATGGAATAAGGGGTTGATACTATCCTGGATTCAGCAGTAACAGTCATTTTTCTTAGTAGCTGGTGCAGTGCTGTGTTTTGACTTTCAGCCTGGGAACAGCGCTGATAACTCTGATGGTTTTAGTTGGTGCTCAGTAATGTTTATTCTGACCAAGGACTTTCTAAGTCTCATGCTCTGCCAGGGAGGAGGGGAAGCCAGGAGGAAGCTGAGACAGGACACCTGACCCAAACTAGCCAAAGGGGTATTCCATACCACAGTACGTCATGCCCACTATATAAACTGAGGGCAGTTACCGGGAAGGGCTAGGTCACTGCTTGGGTCAGTCTGGGTATCATCTGGGAGGTGGTGAGAGGTTGCATTCTCTTCCTTTGTTATTTCCCTCATCATTATTATTATTGGTGGCAGGTTAGTTTTACTCCTCTGATGATGTGTTGTCACAATAGTAATCCTGCTCAGTATGAGACAAACTGCAGGTTCAGACCCCTGGTGCGTAAGCTTGGCTGACGAGCCACTGGCGCAAGGTGGCTTATGCGTGAGCACCTCTAAGTCAGAATCCCACCTAGACATTTGATGTTGTGCTGTTGAGACATTTGTCGCTCGAGATTGACCCAGGAGATGACAGTCTTGCTCAGAATGCGTGGGTAAAGCCCTTCCCAAATCTTCATTAACGAAGACAAGCCATTTTCATAGGAGAAGAAAAACTCCTGACTTCAAACCTGGGAAGATGGAGCTCATCTAGCCATGTTAGGTCTTCCATCTAAAAGAAGGACACTCTTACAAAAACCTACAACCTGAGGATTTTGCTGTCACTGTCCTAGCTTAGCTAGACCCTGGCAGATAAACCTCAGGTGTAAAGGGTGGGGCCAGTTCTGTGCATGCTGTGCCTCACCTGAAAAATCCATTGGGCAGGCTGGAAGGGTTTACTCACACTTGCAAAGCCCTGTAGCTACAGGCGAGGGACAAAACGGCAGATGACAAGGTGCATTGGAAGCTGCGGACCCAGCATTGCATGTGGGCAGTTCAGGACATTGGTTGCTCAAGATTGCCCCAGGAGGTGACAGTCTTGTTTGGAAGCATCCTGAATGCCTAAGCAGCCTTTTTTTTTCCAACCAGATTTGCCTATCCCACGTTGCACTTCATCATCGTGCTTGCAGTAAGCATGGGTAAACCCCTTCCCAAATCTTCTCTAGTGAAGCCAAGACATGAATCAATTATTGTTGGTGGCAGCAGTAGTGGTTTGCGTTATACCTTAGTTACTGGACTGTTCTTATCTCAACCTGTGGGAGTTACATTCTTTCAACTCTCCTGCCCATCCCTCCAGGAACAGGGGGTGGAAGGGTGGGGAGTGAGCTAGAGGCTGTGTGGCTCTGAATTGCCGGCTGGGATTAAACCACAACAGAAGCCAAAGATCAGTAGAAGTCTGCAAATAGATTTGTAAGCAGTAAAGGGATGGATAGGTACTTAAGGAAGCTGATATTCTATTTTCCAGGGTCTAAAAAGCAAATATTTTACTGAAAGGTTTCAGACACAAGTCCTTCCAGAGCATCAGGAACAGTGACTTCCCCTGGCTGAGACACAGTAGATCCAGAAACAGCTGGCTGAACAACTTCACTCAGACATGTAGTGAAGTGGATTAAGTTGTAAACACAATTCCACACTGGTGTGAAACAGGAAGAATGGTTTTCATATTCTTTGGATGCCTGAGTCAACATTCAGAAACTGACCTCTATGTATGCATTTAATTTTAAAAAATACCACACTTCTCTGAAGTGTAAATTCAATATTCTACTGCATTTTGTTTAAAAGCAGTAGCTTTTAAAAAGATGGAGTGGTTTTACTAATATTTAGAGGGACTTCTGACAAACGTGAGGGAGAAAAGAGAAACTACGACTTTAAAAAAAATTCCAAATGATGATATGCCTTTCATTAACTAGGTTTGGCATTTGGCATAGAAGGACATAGATAGACAGTAGATAAACTAAAACATTAAATGCGTCACAAATGTTCTGAACATATTTTGGGTGGAACCTTAGTGCAGTTCTTATTTTAAATTATCTCTTTAGCCTTTTCATGTTGAAAATAAAATTTTAAGCATAATTGTATTGCCAATATGCAGTGTTTATAGGAACTTTGAGAAACTCAGAACCACTCTCCTCCCAAGACAATATAAAGATGGCTCTACATGTGTTCTTCTGTTCTTAGCACAAGTACCAAGAATAAAAAACGTATTTTCTATTGGTTTTATTAGCCATATTGCCTAATAATATGCCACTATATTTTAATTTTAATATTGCCACTAATGCCATATTAAAATGACATATAAAAATATTTGTATATGTTTTTTGTCATAAGTAATTTATGTGTCTGAATTCAATGGGAAGTAAACACATTTCAAAGACGTTGAAGCATTCATTTTAACAAAAAAAGTGATGCTGTAATCCCTGTAAATGTCATTAATTTCTACACATTATTATTAGTGACTTTTCCCAAGATAGCACAGACATATCCATGACTTTTAAATTTTGAAGACCTAAATTCCTATTGATCACTCAAATGTGTGCATAGCTACATGTCTTGTGAAACTAACTCCTGGTTTTGTGTTCTGTACAGGAAGAATAAGAAAAAAAAACCACATTTAATTCCTACTTTATTTAAATGGTGAACCTACTCATGCCAGGTTATGTAACAAGACCTAGAAAACATGTAGCACAAGTACCAGCAGTCATTCTGTTGTTCCGCAAGTAGTGGTGTGGCTATTGTTCCCCTGCAGCGGGAAAGCCCATGGTTTGCTATATGGATGCATTACAGCTGAGTTAGTGCTCCTTAGATTTAGAGCAACATGTGTGATTTTTTTTTAAGAAACGTGCTGGCAGCACTGTCCACCTGACTAGGGAGAAAAATCTTACAAACAGTGAGGGTTCAAGGAAATGGTTTTGTAAGAAGAAAAGTCAATAATCTCAAAGATAAAAGGGACTCTGTATCATTAATTCTGGAATTGCAGGAACTGCTTGAGACTGGCTGTGACATTACAGAGAGTTTATACAATGCCAATCAGTAGGAACTTAGACATGAACCTTCTTTTCTGCTTTGAGCATTTTCTGAACTTTGTGCTCTGGGAGCACTGTTCAGAGAATACCTTAGATGAAAGAACAGGTCAATTAAAGCCCTCCAAAGCTGAATAGCTTGAAGATGTGGTACATAAATAATAATGGTGAAAAAAGGTGCTTTATTTTCTGTCTAAAAGCAATGGGCATGAATAAAAATGTCATATAAATACATTTTACTACTACTAGTGCTGAAGCTATCAATGTTTTAAATAATTTAAAGTAAATTTGAGCACAGTAAGATTATTATGAAACCATATTATATTTCTTTGAGAAGTACTGTCTTACATAAAAGAGGGAATTATATGACAAATAGGTTTTTATAAAGAGGAAGGGGGGAAATGCAGAAAAATGTTTAACTATCTCAGACCCAGAAGACTGTTTTACAATTTAGAATCGTTGATAAGAAGTCTAGAGCAAAAGATTCAGGGTGAAGAAGATGCAGAAGAAAAAACTTACCAGAACAATAGAAACTAGTGAAGCAAAGGAGACTTGCATTCCCCATGGAAGCTTACTGGATTTTGACAAGCCTCTGAACATTACAGAGAATAAAAAACACTGGAAAAGAGATTGGAGAAAGAAAAGATAAATAATCAAAACCCAATGAAACATGAAAACTTCAAACTGCAAATGCGCTTTTAAATAATACAACATATGATTTTCTTCTGGGAGGAGCTCAGGAGAAGGGAAGAGCAGCAGATGCCATCACTTTGCATGAGTTTCTATGTGACATTATACTAACTTTTCACAGTAGTCAGATAATATGATAATAGTGTGTCAAAATGTGAATCCAGCTCAGAAATCCCAAGGGAGATGAATTTTTTTTTTTTTATTAAATTTAATATATATGCATGAAAAAAATGTGATGTTGAAATAGCTGGTGTTACAAATGGAAACCTCCCCTCTGCCCTAAAGAAGCAGAATTAAAAGTAAGTAAAACTTAGGCTGAGAGTTTTGAACTCATAACTTCCAAAAGACCATGAATAAAAAATATGAGAAAATTGCATACTCGAGTTACATTGTACAGTCTTATGGAAAGAAAAATATCAAATATTGTGTTATATATATGTCAAATCTTTGGTCTCATGCGTTCATTGAATGGAAAGAAGACTAAAATAATACAGAAAAATCTTAAGAAAATTAACGAAGCTTTAAGTTGAATGAAAGTATGGTTAAATTAGCATGTATGTTTTTTGAGTGTTTGCTTTAGAATTCCAGTGCCTTCAAGCAGACAGTTGCTAACACAAAGATAAGGTGTCTTATCATCATTTTTTTTTTTTTTTTTCTTTTGGAAATCACTGAATGAATGAAAGAAATGAGTACCAATACTGTTGCTCATCACTGTTGAAGAAAATGCATGAAAAACATTATTTAACTGGAAACATCGCATATCTAGGTAAATGTATAAAGCCAAAACATTTATTGTTAATGATAATAAGGAAATTATTGATGAAATGGCAGCTGCCAGCTATTTCTTTTTGTTCTGCTGTCTGTCAGCAGGGTTCTGAATGCTGTCATTATAAAACAGAGTATACAATCCATATCTCCTTGAGAGACTTAATTTCATTGTGGAGCTGTTTGTGTTGTTTTAAGCTCTGGATTTAAATCCCCCCCAGTTTATATAGTGGGCATGACATACTGTGGTATGGAATACCTCTTTGGCTAGTTTGGATGAGGTGTCCTGTCTCTGCTTCTTCTCAACTTCCCCTCCTCCCTGGCAGAGCATGAGACTCAGAAAGTCCTTGGTCAAGAGGAAGGATTACTTAGCAAGAACTAAAACCATCAGTGTTATCAGCGCTGTTCCCAGGCTGAAAGTCAAAACACAGCACTGCACCAGCTGCTAAGAAGAAAAATGACTGCTACTGCTGAACCCAGGACACAAGGTTTCACTTAAAATGTCTTTTTGAAACATGACAAGTTGTATCTTCAGCGAGTTTGCAGAAGAGAACCTCAGGGGGTCCTTAACACTCTCTACAGCTACTTGAAAGGAGGTTGTAGTGTGCAGTTCTGGTGTCCAATGTAAGAAAGACATGGAGCTCTTGGAGAAAGTCCAGAGGAGGGCCATGAGGAAGATCAGGGGACTGGAGCACCTCCTGTATGAAGACAGGCTGAGAAAGCCAGGGCCGTTCAGCCTGGAGGAGAGAAGGCTGAGTGGAGACCTCACAGCAGCCTTCCAGTATCTGAAGGGTGCCTACAAGGATACCAGAGAGGGACTCTTCATCAGGGAATGTAGCGATAAGACAATGGGGAATGGGTTTAAACTTAAACAGGGGAAGTTCAAGTTAAATACAAGTTAAAAATTCTTTACTGTGTGGTCAGTGAGACACTGGAACAGGCTGCCCAAGGAAGCTGTGGATGCTCAATCCCTGTCAGGGTTCAAGGCCAGGCTGGATGAGCAACTTGATCTAGTGGAAGGTGTTCCTGGGCAAGGGGGTTGGAACTGGATGATCTTAAAGACCTTTCCAACCCAAACTATTCTATAATTCTATGAGGTGGGAGTTGGTCTATTCTCCCAAAGAACAAGTGACAGGACAAAAGTAAACGGCCTCAAGCTGCACCAGGGGAGTTTTAAACTGGATATTATGAACAATTGAAAGGGTGGACAGGCATTGGAACAAGCTGCCCAGGGCAGTGGTAGAATCACTGTCTGGAAGTGTTCAAAAACTGTGTAGACAAGGCCTTAGTGACATATGCTAGTGGTGGCCTTGGCAGTTCGGGGGTAAAGGTTGGACTTGATCTTAAGGGTCGTTTCCAAGACTAGAAAGTTAATTCTATGATTCTATCTATGTGTATGTGTAATTTAAGATCCCACACCCTATGGTCATTTTATAATGACTATTGTAGGATGAGGAAACTGAACAGATCTCAAGTTTAACAACAGAAATACATTTGAACTTCTACAAGTTGTGCATCAAGCATGTGAAGCTTCATTACTGTTTAGCTAAGAGGGTGGTGATGGTGTTTGTTTTTTTTTTTCCTGTGTGTTTTTTTGCAATGTTATTGAATATCTCTCTTTAAATAAAAGATTTATTCTTCCTTCCATAATTTCTTCCACTATACCCTACTGATTTTTTTCCTAGTCTACTGGTTCACTCTTACTTATTTTTATCTCAAGCTGATATTCTACTGTTCCTGTTACTGTTTTATTTGAAACTGCCATTGATTACAGTTTCAGTAAAATGTATCCTCTGAATTTTTAAGACTGTGAGAAATCTGTCAGGTGTCTTGGTCTTAAAAATTACACAGCCTGGCTGACAACCCCTCTGGTAGGTTTTCTGTTGCAGAAGGTGGCTGATCTTCAGCAGATGAAGTGGATGTAGGAATGAAATTTCCCCAGGACAGACCAGCATAGAAGCTATGATCAAAGCTGAGACATAGACCTCTGATTTGGTCACAGCTGAATTTAATCACATGTTGAATTTGAAGTAACATCACCAACCATTCTTATTGATGAGAGTTGAAATCCCAGCTGACAACAGTACTGGAGTGCTACTACTGGCATAATATTTGAGTTTTACTATTAACCCTTCTTTTGCTTCCATATCTATATTTGGATGCAGCATTGTCTTTTTTAACTGAAAACAGTGTAAACTTTTCTCCTTTCCTTATTTTCTTATTGCTCTTTCATCTGACTTCAGAGCTCTCTGCTTATTCTACATCTGACACCAGACACCATATAACAGCAGGCTTTAAGCAGCTTGTAGAAAACTTCCAAATTGCATATCTATTACTTGCTTCAGTACAAGCTATTTAGACAGGCATTACAGAAGTCTTCATTTGATTTATACAGCTTATCTTTTTAGTTCTGCTAGTCCAAAATCATGGAGGTTCTGGTAGTCATTTGTAGTCTTATATTATTGGGCTAAAGAAAACCTAGACTAAAATTACACTGTTTTAATTTCTGGATCAGCAGCTATATGTAAATAAGTACTAAGACAGCAAGCAGAGCTAGTTTTGGCTCTTGCAAATTTTAGGGTATTTTTAGTACATTTATATCTTTAGTATATTTGTTCTAATGTTTTAGATCCTGAGGAAGAACTGATGCAGTATTCCCAAAAGAAAAGCTCTTATTTTCTGGATAAATATGAAAAACAGGATTTGAGATTAATTTCTGGCTGTATTGAAGTCTACTTCAACTAAAGTTCTGTGTGGATCTTGTTTTCTATTAATAACACCTCTATGGTATATTGTGCAACTGTGACTCAGAGTACACTGGCTATATCTGCAAATATCTTAAAAGCACTATGTTCTTCTATAGGGCGGTTTGGACAACCTTACTGTGTCTTTTTCATTAATGTACTACAATTTCAAAAGCATACTATGAGGTTAGACACCATGATCAGATTCTCACAAAAATTGATTAATCTTGTTCTCATTTTCTCAAGAGTCTTTGTCTTATGAATGTATGAATATAATTTTACAATGAGTTCTCTTCACGGTCTTAAGATTGTCACAAGAATGGATTGTGTGTCATTTTCTCTTCTCGTTACAGTCTTTGTCATGAGTTCTCACAGGCCTTTAATGCTTGATATGTTCTCATTCTCATTACATATTCTCATTCCCATAACAAAGATTATAATGAGAGAAGAAAATGTCATAAAATTAATCCACTCTCATAACAGACTGTAATGAGGATAGAAAATGGAAAAAAATTAATCCATTCTCATAACAATGTGAAGATTGTAATAAGAATAGAAAATGTCATGAAATTTATCCTTCTTGTGACAATCTTAGAATCGTACAAGGGCAGGAAAGGATACAAGATTAACTGGCCCTCAAGACAAAAGCTATAGCTAAAACTGATCATTGTACTAAAGTAATCTATTCTTGCCTTGAAACAAAATGTGTAATTCTATGGTTGTGTGGAGATGTCATATGTAAATCAGTAACCACTTTAAAGTCCCCTAAATCACTTAAGGTTATACCTGTATGGCCACAGACGGCTGAAAAAGTATGTATAGTTTATAACACTTGGACCTTGAGGACAAAATTCAAGCTCATGATTAAAGCCTTGTCATGTAAATGATATCATTAAAATTTAATTTACTTACATATAATGCACCTAACTCAGAAAAGTCATTATTTATTTGTATGGACCAAATTTTACCAAATATTTAAGAAGGTGTTTTCGGACTTGAGGGTTTTCTTCCAGATTACATAAAAACTTTAGCACTTCTCATTCCTCATGTTAATGGGACTTCATTTACATTGAAGCTCACATTAAGTTTGTTGGTCAAAAGTTCTGACCCAAAAACCTCTCCTCAGCCATCCCTTGCTGAAACCTGAAGGTACTGAAGATTTTAGACTTTTTAAGTTCTTCGGTAGTTTAGGGTGTGCTTGCAGATGTGATGTGCCTGGGTTTTTCCTTGACAGTCACAATCATCTTTAGGGAATTTGAAGACTGATTCTTCCTGGCAATTGTCCTTCTGATCACTTTCCAAAACAGAATTCTGTTTATGGTGCATCTTATCCCAAGATGCTGAGCTACCTCTCTAGTTGCGCAAATTCAAGTTGGTAGATGCTGTTCTGACAGAATACAGTAGTTAGGAGTTAAGCAGAGCAAATTCCATAGTAGACAATCCATATCTTTTGGAAGCACCTAGTTCGTACTCTGATCATGAAATCATGATTATTAAGAAATCAGCATTTGCCAAACACTTCCATTCAGAAACATAAGCATGACTTAAACAACATGATTTTTTTTTATCCTAAATTATACTACATTAATATGAAAATCTTCTCGATGTCTTATAAGAAGTTAGTAATATATATTGATTGAGAAAAAAAAAAAAAAGAAAAGAAACCAAACTCAATGCTTTTTTAAAGTATCTGACTCGTGTATAGGTATTCTGGAGAAAATCTCCAACACATAATCCCCTGATTTTCTTGAAAGTTATTGTCTTTGTGTGGCCTTATGAATGAAATGACATTTTCTTTTTTTGACTCCTACGTACTCTGTTTTATAGATACACTCTTTTTACCAAGCTGTTAATATATCTTCTTTTGTTCCCTGAATATTGGTCTGTGCAAGGGAGACAGACAGGCTTTTTTTTTTATTACTGTAAATATGCACCGCTACTGCTGGGAATTTTTGCTCACTGCTCTTATATTGTCTTCTGAAAACTGTAACTACAGAAGGTTTTCTATCATTTAACTCCCAGGAATTTTCATCCTGTACAGTACTGCTTGTATAATTATGTAGCATAAATGAAAGGTAACTATTCTTCTTCAAACTTACGAGTCTCATACTATATATAGTCCTTTATTCATTAATTTATGTAAATGAGAGGAGTAATATATAAAGAGAGCAACAGAAATTTTAATAATTTCTTCTTTGTGTCTCTTTTTTCCCATTCAGGCTTTCTTTTTTCTTTTTGGATTAGCTTAAATTTACAAAGCCTGATTAGGAGCATTGACTGTTCCAACTGAATTTTGAAAAAATAATCCAATGTTTTCTCCAAATGTTTCATTGAATGGACAGTTCACTCTGTTAGCCTTTTTTACTCCTTTTTGTCCACTCAGGTCAGAACTCATTGTTATTACTCATTTAACACCAATGGAAATCCTTCCGTATGTCTTGTCTTTTCTTGTCATAAATATAAGCTTACAGAGGTGTTTGCTTTATCTTTTTCTTAAGTACCATGCATACGCACAAAGGCTTATTTTTCAGAAGCTATCACTTTTTAACAGGTCTCAAACAGCAATATTTGTTGTCTGCTTTTTCACCTTCAAGGTCTAAAAACTGTAAGTCCCTCAAAACTTTCATTTGCTGCTGAACCATAATTTCCAGCAAACTGCATCCCCAGTGTTTGGAGAAGAAGGGGAATGAGAATAAAATGGCTGAAGCTCAGTTCAGAAATATGTTTCTGCAAGGATATAAAAAAGGTATGTTATCTAAAACTGACCAGGGATTATTACAGCACCATTTATTTTCAGTTGGTGTTTGTCACTGTCAAGGCAAATTTCTGCTGTGGGGTGTTTTTCTGCTGAAGAAATTCTATAAACCATTTGGTAATGAATGTTGCATATTTTATACACAATTCACTAACAAGTTTTAATGGCCCCTTTGTGATATGGGTATTAAAGATTAATTTCATGTCATATAGATATGTTACTGAAAGAATAATGTACAAGGAATTAGAAATTTCATGGGAATTCAATGAACTTGTTGCAAAGCAAAGTTGATATGAGTGTATTTAATGTAAATGTGCATGTTTTATAAATAATTTAGGTATAATTTGGGCTGTAGTTTACAATTTCACTTTCAACATTTTTCCAAAATGTACTGCATGAATTTGTAACCCACAAGTACTATTTCTGTTTTCATTCTCATGTTTAACCATTATTTCTTCATAAATATTTGGTTTAGATATATGGTTACAAGTGGGGAAAAGACCATTTCTGAATTTTGAATAATGTAGAACTTTTCTCTCTGTCAGCCAACCAGCACTGACTCAGTGTAAGTCACATCTATAAAGTAAAATATTCATTTGGCTGTAGTAGACAGTTCATGCTTTATTTATGAACAGTCAAGTTTATACAAGGTACAGAATAACTCTCTTCTGTAGTAAAGGCAAAAAAAAGAAGAAAGGTAGGCAGAGACTACCACTGACAATGTGATTACATTTGAATGCACTCTATCCCATAACCAAAATGCTATGGAAGTCATTGGAAAGACAATGAAATTAAGTATTTTCCATAATGGTGTATATATGAGTCCTTTTATTGTATTTGAAGTAACGGTTTTGGCATCCTTTCCCAGCAAGATGTGACTTTTTTCTTTATTTTTCCTTTTTATCTTTTTTCTTCTTTTTTTTTTTTTTTGTTTTTCTCTTGAATTTGCCTCTGGTTTAAAATCTGCAGTACAGTGAGAACCCTAAAGCTCATTGCACAGTCAAAACTTTTAAATATTGGGCAGCTGAACCTGCAATTACATGATGAACAATGTAGCTGTACAAATAAATTACATTTTGGATTTTTTATGCTAAAGAGATCTTCCATAGACAAATCACTTGTTGTCCAACTGAGAATTTGTTCCCAAGTTTTCAACAAAATATAGAAAGTTTTGCTTCCTAAAGAAGACAAATTCAATATGTTTTGACCTCAGCCAGTTACCAAAAGTAAAGGAAGCCGTATCAGTTCTTATGTCCTCACTTGTGCTGCACCTCTGTATTATCCAAGTACACATGTAGTTAATATAGCTTATTCATAATGTAAGTTGGCGTGGAAATTGAATAAATCTGAGATAGTTAGAGGTTACACACAAAATAGCTGCACAGAACAAAGCCAGTATTTTTGATGCATTTGAGATGCACTGCTTCACAGCCTTGAAGCTGATTTGTCACCCTATTAAAGAACATTTCAGTTTGACATGGACATCTTAAGACCAGCTAGTCAACTGCCATGTTCAAGGCGAGTCAACAAGACCAGGTTGCCCAGGTCTGTGTCTAGTCACATTTTATGTATCTCTACAGATGAGACTCCACAGCACCTCTGGGCAACCTGATCCTGAGTTTGACCACCCTCACAGTAAGAAAACATTTCCTGATGTCACAGGGAGCCTCCTATGTTTCAGTTTGTGTGGATTGCCTCTTGTGCTGTCACTAGGCACCACTGAAAAGGACCTGACTTCATCTTCTTCATTCCCTTTCATCAGGGATTGATAAAATTCCCCTTAGCCTTTCTTCTGTAGTCTGAGAAAATTATCAGCTCTTTCAGCTCCTATGTGGAATGATGTTACAATTTCCTCTAGAAATCCAGGATAGCGACCACTGAACTCTTCAACTGAGTTGCATGAAAATGGCTTGAATGCCAATTTACATTATTGCAATTGTCAAAGTTCTGAACAAGTTGGGTTTTGGTTTTTTTTGTTTTGTTTTTTTTTGTTGTTGTTGTTTCTTTTTGTCCAAATCATATTTGTGTAATCAAAACAGGCAAGGGATAGCACAGATTGATAGTGAAGAGATATAGAGGATAGCTCAATTCAGTTTGGCATATGTTACACAGTTTCTGATTTGGAAGTGAGCCTGAATACAAAAATTCTTGTCCAGTTCTATATATTTATTCCCAGGGACAGATGATGTCCATAATTTTTTGCCCAGCTTTGTCGCAGGAGACAAAGTTATGCTAAGTCTGAGGGAAATGAGAGACATTCCTCTTCTGAAGGCATAGCTTGTGTTGTAATGTCAGCAAGCATGTGCTTCCTGAACTGTTGCTGTGGACGTCTTGATCCTTCCACGTCTGTTCTATGAGGAAGAAAACAAGAAACAAAATAACCATGCCAAGTGCAAGGTCCTACGCCTGGGTTGGAGCAATCCCAGGCACAGCTACAGGTTGGGCAGGGAAGACGTTCAAAGCAGCCCTGTAGAGGAGGACTTGGGGATGTTGGTTGAGGAGAAAATGAACATGGGCTGGCAGTGTGTGCTTGCAGCCCAGAAAGCCAACCCTACCCTGGGCTGCATCAAAAGGAGCGTGACCAGCAGGTCGAAGGAGGTGATCCTGCCCCTCTACTCTGCCCTTGAGAGACCTCACCTGGAGTATTGTGTGCAGTTCTGGTGACCTCAACATAAAAAGGGCACAGAACTGTTAGAACAAGTCCAGAGAAGGGCCACGAGGATGATCAGGGGACTGTAGCATCTCCCGCATGAAGACAGGCTGAGGAAGTTGGGGCTGCTCAGCCTGGAGAAGAGAAGGCTGCGTGGAGACCTCATAGCAGCCTTCCAGTATCTGAAGGGGGCCTATAGGGATGCTGGAGAGGGACTCTTCATTAGAGACTGTAGTGACAGGACAAGGGGTAAAAATTAAACAGGGGAAGTTTAGGTTGGATATAAGAAGTAAATTCTTTCCTGTTAGGGTGGTGAGGCACTGGAATAGGTTGCCCGGGGAGGTTGTGAATGTTCCATCCCTGGCAGTGTTCAAGGCCAGTTTGGATGAGGCCTTGGGTGATATGATTTAGCGCAAGGTGTCCCTGCCCACGGCAGGGGGGTTGGAACTAGATGATCTTAAGGTCCTTTCCAACCCTAACGATTCTATGATTCTATGAGTCTATGATTCTAAGAATAAGGTTTCCAGACTTTTCTTCCTCCTTTTATTAGGGTTTTTATATATTTCGCTGTCCTGTGCAAACTTGCTTTCTCCATGACCCAGATGACAAGAAACCAGGAAAAAAAAACCCAAAGCACTTAGGAATGCTGGACCTGCAGCTGAAGCTAAGCTTATTTATCTTAGCCCTCAGCAGGGCTTACAACTCAGTGCTGTGCCAGCTGACCCTCACCACTTCAATAGACTGCAAGCTACTTTTTATTCCATAGTTCAGAGGCTGATACCTGATTTACCATTTTTTGTTTGTTTTATATAATGGAACAAACCCAAGACTTTCTAATTGATTAAGATGAAGAGGTCTGCAAAAATTAGATTTATTTTATGTTAATTCCTGTTCAATGGTTGTTACATTTAGCAGACTATTACTGCACAGAAATAACAGTTACTTGCTCTGCAGTTATTGATCCACTTTCTAATTTGATGAGAGGTCTGTGGTAAGCAGAGAGAGAAAATGGAAGCCCCAGAGATCTGATCTTGGTGTGAAACACAACTGCCTTTCCCAGTTTTGTCCAGGTTTCTTGTTAAACAGGCAGTTGTGAAATTTCCACCTTGGTATGAACTTCCCTAAAGCCTGAAGATACTCATATCTAGAACTTTGGTTTGCATAAAACTCTAATCCTATTATTTGCTTCAGCTATTCAAAGATCATCTTACCCATAAAATAGCTATTTAAAATGTGCTTTTTATGAACAAATTAGTTTCCTACAGAGACATCTGCAATGGATTCAGTTGTGTATCCTTCCATTTATGTCTCCATATGTGTTATTTGGCCAACTGATTCTGTCTACTGTTTCCTTGTTTATTACTTTGAGTGCATCTATTGGTGGTTTTTTTAATTTATTTCAGAAGATGCAGAGTGCATAATTTATGGAAGATCATGTATCTTTTAAGCTCAACAATAGAAAAGGTACTAATGCCTGAGGAAAGGGATTGTGTGTGGTGGGTACTTGTTGCAGAATGACTCTAAGAGCAGGACCATAGAGTCCTGGAGGACTGTGCAAGCAAGGCAGGGGGTGGCCCCCACAGGTAACCGGAAACCGGACATGGGAGGAGAATGTGGAGGAAGCTGTGGGGGGCTAACCAATACTGTTGTGCCAAGAAGGAGTGGCTGAATACCACTCCTATATAGGTGTGAACTGCGTCACAAATAAAGTAGAATTACTTATCACCCATATTGGGCTGGCCTGTCTGCTTCTCCTTGCTGCTTACAAATTGCGCCCGAACAGGGACATGGACTACAGGGCCCTGGTCACTGGGGACCCGGATTACAGGGCCCCGACTAGCGGGGACCCGGATACAGGGCCCTGGCTAGCAGGGACCCAGATACAGGGCCCTGGTCACTGGGGACCCGGATTACAGGGCTCCGACTAGTGGGGACCCGGAATACAGGGCCCTGACTAGTGGGGACCCGGATACAGGGCCCCGGGTGACGGGGACCCAGAACGGCGAGTGAGCGGTGCCGGCGGCAGACGCCGGGAAGCACAGGCAATGCTGCTGCGGTGGCGTGACGGAGCCGGGTGCTTGGACTAACCGAAAGGAGTCCGCCACTGGGGCGAGCCAGACACTGCTGCGTCAGGAGGCCGATCTGGAGACCGAGGTTACAGGACGACCCAGAAGAAGACGATCCAGAAAAGGCTGGCCATGAAAATGGACCGAGAGGTAGCCCTGGACTTATTACAGTGCTTTTTATAAAAGCGGGGAACTGAGCCCTGAACTTTTTACAGTGCTTTTTATAAAAGCGGGGAATTGAGCCTGAGACTCTAAAGCAGCTAGCAGGTCTACTGCCTGTAGGGAAGGCTAAGGGATTTTTTGTAGATCCTAATACAGTTTTTGAGGAGAGTGAGTGGCGAAAGTTTGGTGAAGAACTATTTGACTCAGTGCTTAATGATTATAAAAAGGCAAAGAAACTCGGTAAACCATGGAGAGAAGTAATAAACTGTATAAAAAGTTACAAGGCAGAAAAGAAAACTGCTGCGGTAGCAACGGAGAAACTAGGAACAGACGTCCCCGGTCGGTTGAAACCGGGGGAAGATTACAACTCATTCCCCCCCCCCAACTCATGGGAGCACAGGGTTTCCCACCCCCCCTTCCTTTTCTCCCCCTCCATCAGAAGGTGCCGCGGAGGAGGTGTAACCCCTGCTCCCCCACCACCCCAGTTCCGAAAGTAGGGACTTTGAAAAGGACAGAGAAAGTATATTAGAAGGCATACGCATGATAAATGTCGAGGAATCCAAACGAAAGAGGGTGGTGCCTCTGCGCCGGATCAATTGCGGGGCCACTATGAAGCACGCAGTAGAAAATAGGGATCATGCGCTAGCGGGAGATTTAAAGGAACCGCGAGCCTCTCCAACCCACTATGCCCTAGAGTGAAAAAAAATTTTAGCTCAGTCACGGAGGAGCCAGGACTGCAGATGGCCACATACCGAACGAGATACATCTGATAAGAAAGACACAGCTGCGAGCAACGGAGACCCCGAGTTCGGCGCAGGATCAGCCCCCGAGTCCCCTGAATCCGAGCCAGATTTATATCCTCTGCTTCCAGACCCTGACTCTTTGTCTCCCGGGTCGGTCTGCTCAGACTCACTGGCCCTGGAGACGCTCAGTTGTAACAATGGGTAACCAAAGAGGTGAACATTACTGGGGAATTTTCTGCAATGGGCATCTTTGCATATCCTGTGTTTGCTACACAGCAGGGGGCTAAAGAGTGGGAAGCTCTTGATCTCAAAATAGTTAAGGAGGCCTGACAAACAGTGACCACGTATGCGTTAAAATCCTCTTATACTCAAGCTGTATATGTTATGATTTTTCTTGCAATTGACAGGGGGAGCCCATACAGTCTCTCTGTGATACTCCTGTACTAGATGTTGGTAAATATAAGCATGTCCAGGTTTCTATCAACCCTTGGAGACCTCTGTAGATACTGCTGGCCACTTCTTCCAGCACAGGCTGGCCACCTGTGTCGGAATGAGTGTGCATTTTGGTCAGTATAAAAGCCCAAGCCTCATACGATGTGGGGGAGGCAGAGCCTCTGCGGGGATGCCTGCTAAGGTTGAGCCTGCCACCTTGCACTGCAATGATGCTTCTCGGAGCTGGTTTGCTGTTTGTCTCCACAGGGCCCTTGTCCTACGCTCTGTACGTGGGAAAAAAAGGGGGTGGGGGGGGAGAGAGAGTAATGATGCTGCACTTAACCTGTCTACTTCTCAAGAACTGAAGAACTGATAACCTGGGGAAGGGGGTATATTTGTGTCCTCCTGCCTACAGGTCCATGGCGACTGCCTGCAAAGTTTGTCAAGCCTTGCCATGAGCTGGACAGACGAATGGAAAAACCTGATGCCTCAGCTACAGGAGCTGACTGTGAATACCCCAAGCAGAATGAGATAGAGGTAGAGAAAAACGAATGACTGCAAAACATCACTTGGGGGCAGATGAAAAGTAACATCCTGAATATGTGTGCATGTAAAGTAGCTATTATTAGAGGTTGTGATTTTGTGCATAAAACCACCTGTATTTACTAGCTAGTTGCTAATAAGAAACTGCACCTTGTATTGTATAGATTTGTCACTTGTAAAAGAGATGTTAGAGTATGGAAATTTGCAGTAGCTGCTAGAAAATGCTAAGGCAAAAGCTAGAAAAAATTTAATACAATGGTAGTGTTATAAAGCAGGTGATGGAACAAATTTAAGAGGGGGGGAGAATTCCACTGGTAAGAAATTTCTTTGGCTAGTCCCTCACTGCCATCAGAATGTTCAACATGCTGCTGCACCGTGTAATAGTTACTCTGCTCATGTAAATTTGTGTGTGCCTTGCTGTAGTAGCGACTTGTTACTGGATGAAGCAGGTGAAACTGTGCATTGACAACAAGGTGCAAGGACTGAGGCTGACCAAATGCCTGCTACCACAACCAAGGGCAAGACTGGGTTGGCTTCTGTGTTTGCCACCAAGAAGAACCTTTAGCTCCGCTGCTGGCTGCAACCCAGCAGGCGTGGAGCGGTGGGGACACATGCCATGCCAGACCTTGATGTGAAGGATCAGAGAGCTATACAGCCTGTTGTCAGAGAGCCATACAGCAGAAAAAAGGGGCAGGCCCAGCAGCCTGTAGTTGGCATATGTTGGAGATATGATCTAGCCCAGACCCCCTGCTCAAGTAGGGCCACCCAAACCATATATAAAACATAAAGGGGGAAGATGTGGAGACAGTGTTCTCACAGGAGAATGCATAAGTGGTACATAAACTTTGAATAGTCCTGAAAGATACAGCAAGGCCATGGGAGGCCTGAAGAAGCTTAAGCAAGCAAGATAAGAGGCTGGAATTCACCAAGTTAATGAGAACTGTGGACTGTTGTCAAGCTTTCAAGGTTGAGTTCTCACACCTGTGTTTAACCAATTATATGTTAGTCACTAAGGGTCTTCAAAACATGTATCCAATCATAATATGCCAAATCACTGTAAGTGCTTCAGCCGGGGCCTTGGCTCAACTAAGCAGACTGGGTTGCTGAGTTGCTAAGCAGACAATTCTACATCGAAGGCAATTCCTGATTTGTTTTAATGTTGACTCTGTAAGACATGCAACCCTGCAGAACCTTTTGTTGTTGGAACAGGGACATGGATGTGAAGAGTTTGATGGAATGTGTTGTATGAGTCTCTCTGATTATGCTAATTCGATGCACGCACAGCTGAGAACCCTGGCTCAGCTTACCCAGCAATAGTAAATGAGCAATATCCTAAGAATAACTAGATGGTTGTCTTCACCGGGCATTACAGGTTGAGTCAAACACTGCTGTTTAAAGTATTGCACTTATGTATCATTGTTAGGTTAATCATCATAGCTATTAGACTTGTTTGTAGTTGTGTGATAAAACAGGTGAACAGAATAACCCATAATGCCTTGCTCGCACAAAATAAAAGGGGGGGAATTGTTGCAGAATGACTCTAAGAGCAGGACCATAGAGCTCTGGAGGACTGTGCAAGCAAGGCAGGGGGTGGCCCCCACAGGTAACCGGAGACCGGACCTGGGAGGAGAATGTGGAGGAAGCTGTGGGGGGCTAACCAATACTGTTGTGCCAAGAAGGAGTGGCTGAATACCACTCCTATATATGTGTGAACTGCGTCACAAATAAAGTAGAAGTTGCTTATCACCCATATTGGGTTGGCCTGTCTGCTTCTCCTCGCTGCTTACAGGTACTACACTGCCTCATGCACTGAGGCATGACTTATTGCACTTTGCTCTCAGGGTTGGGGTCTGACTGGACACAATTGTGCTGTCTTCTGAAGTTATTTATTTAGTGTAGTTTAACACTGTCATGCTAATAGCAGTATTTAAGATCTGTGAATAGACTTGAAAACCAGATTCTCAGCTCTGTAAATCTCTCAGTTTCCAGTGATTCAGAAGATTAAGAATAATGTTGAACAGAAAGGAAAACAAGGTAATTTTCTTTCTCATTAATTTCTCTCAGTTGTAGGGGATATACCAGTGGTGAAAAAGTGTCCCATTAATCCTGTGCTGCTGTGTTCTAGGAGACTCAACTGGATGGTTTCAGGAAGTGTTTTATGATATTCTAGTGCTTTCTGGTGGTTTCATGTTGGGAGAACAGAGAATTTGTAGGGTTACTCTTCTCCAGGAAAAAAGTAAAACCCAAACAAAACAAGACAAATTCCTAGGGCTATCTTTCAATAGGCTATGTCAGATATGCAAAACGATTGACACAATTTCAAACTGATTAAAATGGGAGAGAGGCATATATCCAGAAAAAAAACAACCAAAAAACAAACCCTGTTTGTACCCATAAACACCAAAATGTCATTAGTAAATTATATCCTCTTTCTGGAATGCTGGAGAAATATATTCTTCTTGGTTTCAAAGGATGTTGAAATATTCTGCTTTTAATCTTGCGGATATATTTCTTCTCTTTTTGCTAAAGTATTTAGAAAGTTTTGGAATCATTTGGAAAAATAGAGGTTTGCCTCTTTTCTAAAGACTTTATTGTTTTAGAAAACATTTATAACATTCTCTCTTCATTTTGATCTGAGGAGGTTAATTTGGATGTAGTTCAAGCGTGTCTGAGCATCTGTCTCTCCATTCACCTTGCTTTGGATGCAAATCAGACACTTAGAAATGTTTCTCCTGTGTGTCAGTTTATTTGTGAGCAAACTAAGTAAAAATTAGACCCTCAGATCCCTGTACATTTGTATGTTGATCATAACAATGTTTAATTAAATATTTTTACTTAATACTTTTATCCTCATCTGAACCATTTACATTTTCTTTTCACATGAATTCTATTTTACCTAAGCATTTCAGCTGCACAGATAGGAACAAAGGTGCCCATAAAGTGTAACAGCAGTAAATTGTTAATTATCTCCTAGAGTCTCAGTTATAGTCTAAGTAATCAATGACATAATCTAAGTTTTTGTTAAGCAAAATTAAGGTAATCTTCTTTCTTTCTTCTTGGGGCTCTGGAGCTCAGATAGTCTTTTCATCAATTCTCCAGGATACAGGGGAGGACCTAAAAAAAGCTAGGAGGATTAGTCAGGTTAACAAATGGTTAAAAGGGTGGTGTCATAGTCAGGGGTTTGGGTGTCTTGAACATGGGACCCAAGTTTGTAGGCCAAGTCTTGTGGGGGCTGGTGGAGCTGGTCTGATGATAAAGAAGGGAAAGAGCAGTTTTGGTAGGAGGCTTGCCAGACTGGTCAAGGAGGCTTTAAACTAGATGTGTTGGGGGAGGGGGGCATCATTCCATCCCAACACACCCAGTCAATTGCCAGAACCTATAATAAATGCTCGGAGCAATGTAGAGATATCTCAGCTGCTCCAGCCAATGAGCCGGCTTCAGCTGGAGCTCGGCTCAGATGCCTCTATACAAATGCCAGTAGCATGGGGAGCAAACAAGAGGAATTAGAGATGTAGGCACGTCTATGGGAGTATGATATAACAGGCATCACAGAAACATGGTGGAATAGCTCTTATGACTGGAGTGATTGGAATGGAAGGTTACAGGCTCTTTAGGAAGGACAGGCCTGGCAGGCGGGGAGGGGAAGTTGCCCTTTATGTTAGGGATAGGCTGGAGAGATGGAACTCTGTCTGGGGACAGGTGAGCAGTCAACAGAGAGTTTGTGGGTCAGGGTTAAAGGGAATACAGCTATGGGAGACATTACTGTGGGGATCTGTTACAGACCGCCTGATCAAGGAGAACCTGCAGATGAAGCACTCCATAGACAGATAGGAGAAGCCTCACGCTCACAGGCCCTTGTTCTCATGGGTGACTTCAACCACCCTGATATCTGTTGGAAGGACGGTACGGCCTGGCACAAACAATCCAGGAGGTTCCTCGATTGTGTAGAAGACAACTTCCTTCTGCAAGTAATAGAGGAGCCTACAAGGAGAGGTGCCATGCTTGACCTCATGCTCACCTACAGGGAAGGGCTGGTTGGAAATGTGACTCTCCAGGGCAGCCTTAGATGCAGCGATCATGAGACGGTCGAATTTGAGATCCTCAGGACAGTGAGAAGAGCGTGCAGCAAGCTCACTGCCATGGACTTCAAAAGAGCAGATTTTGGCCTCTTCAGGAACCTGCTTAGGAAGGTTCCATGGGTACAGCCCTAGAGGGCAGGGGGGCCCAAGACTCTTGGTTGATATTCAAGGATCACCTGCTGCAAGCTCAGGAGTACTGCATCCCAACCAGAAGGAAGTGCAGCAGGAGGGCCAGGAGACCTCCTGGGATGGATAAGGAGCTCCTGAGGAAAATTCAAATGAAAAAAGAGGCTTATAAAAAGTGGACGCAAGGACAGGTGGCATGGGAAGACTACAGGGATGTTGTCCGGGAAGCTAGGGACCAGGTTAGGAAAGCTAAGGCCCAGTTAGAATTAAACTTAGCTAGAGGTATTAAAGATAACAGGAAGGGATTCTACAGGTACATAGCAAATAAAAAACAGACTAGGGAGAACGTAGAACCCCCTCAGGAAGCTCTCGGGAGAATGGGAGCACTGGCTACACAGGATTTGGAGAAGGCTGAGGTTCTGAATGACTTCTTTGCCTTGGTCTTCACCGGCAAAGGCTCTGACCAAACCACCCAAGTCTTGGAAGGCAGATGCAGGGACTGTGAGAATGAAGACCTTGCGCCCACTGTAGGAGAGGAACTGGTTCGAGACCATCTTAAAAATCTGAACGTGCACAAGTCCATGCGTCCTGATGAGATCCATCTGTGGGTCCTGAAGGAGCTGGTGAATGAAGTTGCGAAGCCGCTGGCCATCATATTTGAGAAATCATGGCAGTCAGGTGAAGTTCCCGACAACTGGAAAAAGGGAAATATAACCCCCATTTTCAAGAAGGGGAAAATGGATGACCTGGGGAATTACAGACCAGTCAGTCTCACCTTTGTGCCTGGCAAAATCTTGGAGCAGATTCTCCTGGATGGCATGCTAAGGCACATGAAAATCAACAAGGTGACTGGTCACAGCCAGCATAGCTTCACTAAGGGGAAATCCTGCCTGACCAACTTGGTGGCCTTCTATGATGGTTCTACAGAACTGATGGACAGGGGTAGAGCAGTTGATGTCATCTACCTGGATTTGTGTAAAGCGTTCAACACTGTCCCACACAACATCCTTGTCTCTAAATTGGAGCAACATCAATTTGATGGATGGACCACTCGGTGGATAAAGAACTGGCTGGATGGCTGCATGCAAAGAGTTGTGGTCAATGGCTCTATGTCCAGCTGGAGACCAGTAACGAGTGGCGTCCCTCAGGGATCGGTTTTGGGACCGGTCTTGTTCAACATCCTCATCGCTGACATGGACAGTGGGATTAAGTGCGCCCTCAGCGAGTTTGCTGATGACACCAAGCTGTGTGGTTCGGTTGATGCGCTGGAGGGAAGGAATGCCATCCAGAGGGACCTCGACATGCTTGTGAGGTGGGCTGATGCCAACCTGATGAAGTTTAACCATGAGAAGTGCAAGGTCCTACACCTGGGTCAGAGCAACCCCAGGCACAGTTACAGGTGGGGCAGAGAAGAGATTCAGATAGGGAACAGCTAAAATAAATAGCAATATTCACTGCAGATGTTTATTTAAGGAGTATTTGTCAGCCTTTACATAAAAGAACACTATGTACTTGAATGGTGACAACTAGCAGAATTTATATATTCTCAAATACATAGTAGATTAAAAGCTTTAATCTATTTCAGTTAGTAGCAGCTGTTGAGAAAGGAAAATTATTGTGTTTTAATCAATCTACACAGAAAACATCTCCTTCAGATCATTCAAATTTACAAAAGAAGCATCCAGTTCAGCACAGACAAGTGTGCAAGTATATGCAATATCATTATTAACAGATATACAGTACAAAAAGAAATATGGTGTTAAGTAAATATAAAATGGGAATTTGCACATATCTCAAAACAGGTTTTATTTTATTATTCCAAAATTTCAATTGATTAATTACAGAATCCTATTAAGAGAGGCATATAAATGAGAAGTTAAATTTGGCAGTTTATTCAAAGTAAGTTAGTTCTGCTGGAAAGTATACAATAAGAAGAAATATACAAAATATAGAACCTTATTAAATATTTTAGCCTTTGCCAGATGTTGAAAACCAAGTCTCAGTTTGTCCCATCTTAAATTTTACCTTTTCACCACAAAGCACCAGAGTGCTCATATTTGTTATTGAGTTATATACTTTACAGTATCTAAATATATAATTATTTTAATTGAAGTTGCCTTACCTAATTTTATTTCTAGCAATAGAGAGACAAGAAGGAAAGTAACATTGTTAGTGTTTCAAAAAGTATGTATTTCTCTATAGTCTTTACAGAATACTTGATACAAAATCTACCTCTTTATCTCTGGGCTGATAAGTGCCACAACTCTTTACTCAGCTACACTTTGCTCTTTAATTTCCCAGTCAGGCTGACTTTTGTTGTTACACTGGGTGGGGTGCATAATCATTTCTGTGGTATGTGGAGCACTGCTTTCTTCCAAGAGGTTTTGAAAGGTGAAGATGAGACATGAGCATGACCTGCTGGTCTCAGATGGCAGCAGTAACCTAGTAATAAGTGTGTTATGCTAAAGCTGTGGCAAGGCATCTGTCCACATTGTGTCCTGCACAGAGATTTGAAGATTCACAACAGTTAATGGAACAAGAATGTGCATCTCAGCCATTCAGCAAATGACTCAGACCTGTTCTCTCACCCCTCCTTCTTTACAGCTCATCTCAGAAAAGTAAGACCTTTATTTTACTTTAATTGCAAACTGGACAAAAAGCAATTTTGCACGTGTGTGTAAAGAATTCCTATTATTTTTCTCAGACATCATATCTCAAAAAGGATGAGAGTGACCACTCAGACAAATTTTGCAGATCACCCAATCTGTATTTTCTGCAATGTGGAACCTGCAGTCATCTGTGTACCAATGACAGACTACCTCAAGCAACAGTCATAAAAATGGCACACATAGAATAAGTGAATATTGTTGACAGTTTGTCAAAGTTCCTACAGAAAAAAAGCAAAAAATCATAATTTGAAAAGCAGTTATTTGTTCTTTCAGTTGCTTAAGGTCGTGTAACTATCAGGGAGAGTATCACTGTGTATGGATGAACTCCAGGTTGAAGAATGAATATTACTTAATTTGATCCAAATTGTGAAATGTAACATTGCAAAACTGTGAAATAATCATGAATGTTAAGAACAGAGACAATAAGTTAGTTTTTCAAATTATGGCCATCAGTGAAACCTATGTTATGTAGAATGAAAGAAATACTGCGTAAAGGAAATTAATAAGATTTTAGAACCTCATATATTAAAGTCTCTCTGTTGCAGCATAAAGGAACTGGTATTAGGTAAGCACCATGTAGTATAATTGAATGTGTTCAAAGAAGAGGTAAAAATGTTGATAAAAAGGCTGCAGTTGGAATAAAAGTAGAATGTGAAAATTTTCTGTAAAACTAAATTACATTAAAAGGGCTTAAACAAAAGGAAAAAATTGAGAAAAAATAAATAAAAAATACATTTATATAATTGAAAATCAAACTAACGCAGTCCTGACAGGGAGGAATACATGGCAATCAATAGTTACACATTGTAGTCATTCAAACATGGGAAAAATTAGATTAATGTTTAGCCTCATAAAAGATATTAAAATCAAGTTTTGTTTTTGTATGAAAGAGTTTTTATATAATTCTACAGGATATTTAATAAATACCTTCTGTTTGGATATTAGAGGAATTTACTGGTTGCTAAGCTACTGGATTTTTCTTTTTTTTTTTACTTTTCTTGTGGGTATTTGGTGGGCTACCGTGCAATGGACTATTACATTTCACTATGAATGCATAGACATATTTATGAAGTAAATGCAAGATTGTCCAAATTTTTGAGCCTGAGAACTGTAATATTTTATACAATAAACATAATCAATAAACATAATACAATAAACAAATTTAAACATAGGAAAAGGGTCCCATCAAATAATACTTCTCAAGACTGAAGCAGATGCTGGCCTTACGCAAAATAATAGAATAGCTGAAACATTCAGAGTTGATTTTCATCTCGTAAGTATGTTCTCAAGTTGTTTTTCAATCTGTGGCAAATAGGGAGGGGAAGAGACCTAGTGGAACAGTGGACAGCTACTAATAAAAGTGAGCTAAAATCCTTTAATCAGCTCTCAATATATCTGACAATGCTCATATCATGGTCTGTTGCAATTAAACCCTGAAAAATATTAAGTACTTAAGAGAAACAAACAAACAAACAAAAAAAACACCCCAAAACAACTAATAGCCCTTCTCTTCTCCCACCTACCCCCCAGGTACTCTTTCTAATATGTATCAAGTTTACAGTTTCTTCAAAAAAAAAAAGGGAAAAGCAGGTCTATTCTTTGAGTACGTTTCTCATACTTCCAGTGAAAACTAGAAAATTTTCAGCAAATCTGCTCTCACCACAAGCCAGATTTTATCTTTTTCCTCTGAGTCCTAATTATTGAAGTATCTGAGCACTTCTTAAAATCCATACATCATCAGAACACCCTCATGAGGCAGGAAACTGTTGTCATCACCCACCTTAACACAAAGAAACACCAAGTTAATTTGGAGTAGGCTTGAAATCATTGTTATGAATTCTTTTTTTGATAGAAATAGCAGGCATGTGGGGACATATTCCTTTCTTTTTTTTATTCCCTTTTTTTTTTTTTGTCCAATTATCTGTAGATGTTTTTTCATACAAAGGTGCATGCATAGAAGCAGCTTGATGTATATTAGGGAACTGCTTAGTTCTTGGCACTTAGCTGCTTCTGGACTAAGGCTGCGTGTGTCTACGCAGGTTACATATTTGCTGCAATGTATGACCTGGTAGCAGCAAAATGTAGATACAGCATGTTGTTCTCTCCTGGAATCAGGTCTTGAGAGGGACCAACAGCTTAGCTTCTCCATAAGCCCTGTTACTGCGTGGCTGTAAGAAGGCGTGCCATGTCATCCGACTGTACACCTGAGCTGTGTTCTCCTCATCTTTGTTCACACATAAGTATGCATGGGTGGGCAGTTGTATGACTTGCATCAAGGAACTA
The DNA here is from genome assembly GCF_034315485.1 of Pezoporus occidentalis. NCBI lineage: Eukaryota > Metazoa > Chordata > Aves > Psittaciformes > Psittacidae > Pezoporus > Pezoporus occidentalis. The sequence goes on from NW_026914201.1 coordinate 773,819, forward strand.
TACTTTATATATATATAAAATCCTGCATTCTCAGGATCAGAAGAAGATAAAGAGACAGTTATAAAACTATTCTATATCTTCATGAAAGAGAAATAAGAATCATTTTACTAATATTAATCTTTTTTTTTTTTTTTTTGGTGCTAAATGCATATGTTCAAACTTCCTATCTCTTGCGTTGCATCAGAACTTCTGAAACCAATTATTTCTTATGAAGCATGTATTTTATTATCCTTTTAAGTTCATAGCTCCTCAGGGCAACATTTTACAAGAACAGAAAATGTCTGAGGCCAAGAGAAAAAAAAAGAATTTCTGGAAAAAAATATTACATCCACAGTTTTTGCAGATGTTGGGACCCAAGTGTCTGTGCCTTTCTAAAGGATCATTTGGTTCAATTATACACAGTTATTTGCTGTTCTTGCTGTACCACTGTTGCTCTTGAATCCTCTTTTATGTCTACCTAGGACAAGATGAAGCATTAGTTTTCTTTGTTCAGTGAACAATACGTTCTAGAGCATTAGTGTATCGAAGTTACCAACTCTTTCAAATAAAAGTTGCATAAATGTTTCAATTCATACTGCCTTAATACATGATAAAACTTTTCAGGATAGACCATAAATAAGTACAAATACTTCAGGCTGGTTTTGTTCAAACCTGCTTAGTAATGTATGATCACATCCAGGCTCAGTGTAGGTAATTATGTGTGTTATTGTGTCCTAATTTCTGGAAAATTTACACACAACAAGAACAAAAGCAACCTCTCCTGTCATATAAATACAGAAAGATACATTAAAACTAACAAAGCAGAAAGCAGGCTGAAATTGAAGCAGTTTTTAAAAAGACAGTTTAATGAAAGCAGTGTGAAAATACTATCAGTCTGTTGAAAAACATCTGTCCTCAGCTGCTCTGAAATGTTGAAACACTGTGAGACACTTCAAGATTTTTTTACCAGTCTGCAGTTATATCAGCAGTAGGTCAGGCATGACCTGTCTCCTTTAATACCATAGCAGTGACACTCCAGAACACAAAACCTTTCAGATAATCTGTAGATCCTGTATTGTTCCTTCTGTGCTAAAGGAATCTTTCAAAAGTATTTTATGTCATCATGCATAGATTTATAGTTGTTAAAACTTGCATTTTTATTTTAAATAAAACCCTGAAAGTTTAAGATAACTATCATGAAATGTGACATAGTAATATTGTGCAGGAGGTAGGAAAATGAGAGCCTTAATGAATGGCATTACATATGTTTAGTACATTACCTACTGTTGTACCTGAACCCATAAATACAGACCACACACTATGATGAAAGTGATTTGTCATTTTATACTTACAAATTTCCTCAGTTTGTTGGTGTTTAGTGGATTCAGGCAACATTTCTCAGTGACCACTTTCTATTTCTACCTAGTATTTTATAGTCCACATTGTATTTTCAGAGCAGTATTGCATATCCAAATTCTGTCCTCACTGTAACCCGCAACAACCTTGATTGACAGTCGCAACAAGTTAGTCACTACCTTATATTTGTCTTTTACACTAAGATATCAATGGTGTCTTACAGCCAACATACAGAAAATCATTTGCAATTCTAGCAGAGCCATTCATGCTGCTGTGGTCAAGGATATGCCACTACTTCAAGTTTAAAATCCTCTGATATAACTCAACAGTGCAAATTTGCTTCAGGCAGATGGCACAGAGGTTCTCAGATTTTTACTTTTTTTTTTTTTTTTTCAGAATGTGAAACTAATTGATCATTTTTCTGCGTTCCAAGAGAGAAAGAAAAAAATCATGGAAGAAATTTAGAACAATTTGAAAGTGACTCAAGTAAGTACAGTTAGAAAAAGAATAAAAAATATCTGTGCAGGTGATTAGTCTGTGATTTATAAACAAAACACTGGGGAGAGAGTACTAATTAAATAAGAACAGACACTGGGGACACTTTCCTGGAAAACTGCTTGAGTCTCAATGTTGATTAGCTAATGTCACTTTGTTTATAATGTACCAAGCATAACACATTTTCACATAGATGTCTCTGAATTGACTTCACAGGGATCGGTGGTAATCAGAGCTGTTCTCCTGAGAAGAGCTGGCATCTGAAACTTAGCTCTGCTGAGGACGTTGCTGGCAGGTTTCTTTCTCTGTTTCTCTGTTTGTTGCTTCAGTTTGGGCTGTTTGTTGCTTCAGTTTGGGTTTTTGTTTTGTTTTTGTTTTGTTTTAACCTATATTTTATAGTCCTATATTGTTCATATATCAATAAGGAGTTCGAGAAAGGCTACAGCACCTATTTCTTTTTCTCTCCTTTTTCCTTTCTTTTGAAACGACCCAGTCGTGCTACTTCTGTGTGTGTATTTTTGGCTACACCTATTTCCAAGCCTATAGAGCTATTCTCCCAAGGAAAGCTTTATTCTTACACTTCCTCACAAAAACCCCTTTTCAGACAAAGTTTATTTTAGCTTATGTGTGCTCTAGAAAAGGAGGCAGCCTCTATAAAGAGAGGCGAGGGCTGCTCTATGCAGGACGCAGCCAGTTCCAGCCAGTTCTAATGGACCACCACAGGGCATGCTGATCCACTTGGCCAAGGTGGTGACAACTCTTTGAAAAAATATTGAAGAAAAAGCAGAAAAACTGGTGAGAGAGAAGAGGGTGGAATAAAAAAGTAGCAGAAGGAACAGTGAGGAGGTGGTGGAGGTGGTGGAGGTGGTGGAGGTTGTGGAGGTGGTGGAGGTGGAGGTGGAGGGTGGTGGTTCTGTGTAGTGCTAGAGCAAACATCCCTGAAAGGACTTCAGCATGTTGAGGACCCATACAGGAGCAGAGGAAAAGAGTAAGAAGGAAACCACCCTGACTGCAATTTCCCCTGTGTTGCTCGTTACCTCTGTGAGAATGTAAGGAAACATGGAAGGAGAACATCTGCTCCTTTAAGGGTATTCAGTCAAGGAGCTATCCAAAAAAAGGATATTGAGAAAAGAAGACACAAGAACACAGAGACACAGATCTGACAGACAAGTGATAAGGGAGACAGTGATGATAAATAATGGTCAGCTGCACTAATTGGTAAGGATTTATGAGTGTGGGAATGCTCATTCCAGCAAGGTTATCTTGACTGTGCACCTGGTCAGTTGGGAAACCAAGGGAAAAGGAGGAAGCCAGAAACTAGCATATACCAAGACACACACCTGGCAAAGCAAACATGGAGACAATGACAGGAAACAAACCATGTTAGTCACACGAGTTGATGGACAGCTAAGAACCTACGGCTGCCACGCTGAGGAAGATCCACCCAGGATTTACAACTGCTGAGTCTGCAAACCCAGAGCCCTAAACTGTGAGAACTGTACAGACCATGGACAGGGGAATATGGAGGGGAATATGGAGCAGAGAGGAACAAGGAGGGCGCAGAGAGAAAGGGGTACAAGGGGGTACCAGTCACATGTAGAACTGGGCCAGTCAGCACACTTGGCTGGCTGAGCCCTGCAGCCTGTCCTATCTTCTTACATCTTCTCATTAAAACTTTTCTTAACTCCCAGTCTGCGTAATCTCACTCTTCAACCCAAGTGTCTGCATGCTGCAAGTGGGGGGATCTGTGTGTATGTGCTGGTGGAATTTGGTGCCATCCCTGGAGTCAGACCATGGGTGTGGGCACTCTCGTCCTGGGGTGTCAGAGACTGAAGCGAGTGGGAGGACTCCCAGTGTGAGCTACTGGAGCACGTAGGGATCTTCAACCTCCAGCCACAGGGCAGGAACAGAGTGTGTCTCCAAACGAGCTACTGGGGGGCACCAGTGTGAGGTGAGCGAGGGGCTCAGTGCTGACAGCTGCAAGAGGGGCAAGCGTCTGTGTTCCCCCCAGAGTATCCCTGGTGTGCATAGGGTGAGCGTATGAAATCACCAGTGAACTCCAGTCTTGACCAACCAGTGAACAGGAGACCCTGGCTCGGGGCAGGGTGCCGGGCAGCAGAGGGTCTGTGCTGGTACTCAGGGGATCTGTGAACGTCTGTGCACTTGTGACGCTGGAGAGTGTCTGCCCCGTGTGCACTGCACTGGTGACCTTCTGCCTGTGCCAAGCCCAGAGGAGGAGGGTCTGGGCTGTCTGCCACAGGGCTGTGCGAGTCCTCTCTGGGATGCTGCGGAGGCAGAGCATCTTCTGTGCCAGCACCTGTGACCAGCTGTGTCAGTGTCCTCTGTGTGTGTGTCACAGGGACACTGGCTCAGCTTCACTTCTGCAAACAGGAAAATGTCACCCTCATCCCTGAGCCTGGGCAGAGACCCTGTGTTCCCTGGTACCAGGCTGGGCTTCAGCAGCAATGCAGGAGAGGGCTTGGGCTGGATCAGCTGGAGCAGGAGGCTGCTTTTATGTCCTTTAACAAAGGGACTGAGTGCAACCTACCTTGATAGCCAGGGAGAAAAAGAGGAATCTGAAGGAGTGCCGTCAAGCCCAGTAGTGTAGAAGGAGAATTGCTCTCCTAGAGTGTGTAAATATTTGTGCTTTTCTGGTTGTGTGTGCTAATACCTCAATCAGCACTTATATATTAATTTAACTGCCAATTAATTTACTTGAATTCCCCAAGTGAAGTTTGTTTTGCTTGTGACAGCAACCAGTCAGTGGTTATTTTAACCTGCTCATCTTGGCTGACTCATTCTCCCTATTCCTTCTCCTCTCACCTCCCTGTCTTGCAAAGATAGGGGCAACAAGTTGTTCTTTGGGTGCTTGACTCCCAGCTGAGGTCAGCCTACCACACTTACAGTCAGTAAGTGTAAAATTTATGGTTTTACTTGACTAGGTAAAATATACATGTATACCCCAAAAATTTAATATTGCAACAAACTCCTAGCAAGAAATTTAAACCTCAGTGTTAAGGTGTGTTATGGATTCTGGTCTTCTGGCTATTTTTGATGACTCAGAAGTTCTGATTCAAAAAAGCATAGGCTCCTCTTTTTAATGTGGTGTAACTCTTATGTTCCATCAGCCAAATGGAAGTTTGTAAAATCCTCCTGAAGTGTCTAAGGAGGACAGGTCGCCGTTTCAGTTCAGTCACAGATTAGTTCAAGAGACGATACCAATACTGCTGATACTACTGGGGCAAAACTTTCACCATATTCAAGTGAAATCACTGCAAAACCAGAAAAAGGTTAAACAAACTAGAACAGTTCCTTACACTATTGTGTATATAAATTAACTAAAGAGAAACTAGCATATAAGTTTGGGGTAAACCATAATTACAATAATGAAGGATGAACACAGATGCAGAGAAATGAAAAAAAATGTTTCTCCAAAGGTAAATATGAAGAAATGGAGGGAGTAAAGCACACAGGTGCATATTATGCACATATGACCACACAACTGAAACATCAAAATATACTAAACTCCCTAATGAACATTGTTTGGAAAGGCAGAGTTATTTGCCTCTGTCTGCATTAGTAGTAACCTATATGCACAATGGAAGCAAAGTGAAACAAACCAGACATTTTTGATTTGAAGGAAGCCTTATAGGTTGCACATTCGGCATTCTGATACAATCCTCCCCTGATGCTCATCCAGATGAAAATGGACAATTGCAGTGTCCTTTCTTGTTGTGCCAATCAGCATCATAATTAGCTAGCAATAAAGACAATTTTAACCTTATGATGAAAATATAAGGATATATAAATGCCTTTATTTCTTTTCTTGGATAGAGTGATATTGGTGTAAAAGTACCTTACAGCCAAATTTAGCCCTGTTTTAGGAGACACTTCTGGGATTTACCCACCTAAGGTTAAAAACTGAAAATATCTTTTGTATGCCATTTTCCTCCATGTTTCCTGCCTGCTTGTAAGTGGATAGCATGGTTCTGTTTAGAGATTATGTTTGTTGTAATAGCTTTCTTCAGAAATCTCCATTTACAAACATTATAATTTGGGTCACTATGTTGTATGTTTGGAGAAAATGATGCAGCGTGCTGCATGTCAGAGGGCTTTCATGCTGAGAATGCTATCTGCTCATTGTTGGGAGCGCTGGCTGATTAAAACAAGACTGTTGTACCTTGCTGGTCGAGGGTGAGCCCCAGATCAGTCAATGATCTAACACATAAATAGAAGGATCAGCATGGGTTTTTCATTAAGAAGCTGTCTGAGATGCTAGCTGCTGCCCTACCTACATGGCACTGTGCTGACAGCTAGAGCAATTGCCTAGGAACAGAAGGAAAAAAAATGGCTCAGAAAAGTCCCTGAGCTGCATGGAGACCTCAGAATTTAGAGTTCTTAAAATACAAAGTTTGTAAGCAGAGTTGTCAGACTAAAAATAGGAAAGCTGAGTAACCAGGAATATGTTACTTTGCCTTTTAAATCATTGCTGAAAAAGATCCCTTAGCAGTTGAGCAAGTTTCCATACAATGTATAACACATGCAAAGAAAATTAAGAATAAAACGAAGAAACAAAGGGAAACAATTCGGATTTAAGCTGGTCAGAAAGAAAGCCAAAAATCTCTCCTTAAGAGAGAACTTGAAGAGAAGCCTGACCCCCACAGAGTGTGAGAAAAGGTAAATCTGGCCATCATTTCAAGTGCTAGAGGCACTTTTCTGAAGGTTGTGTAAAATAACTTTGCAAACCACTGGGTATAAGGATGTGTGGTACTTAATCTAAACCTTTGGTTGTTTCAAGTTTTCGAGGCTCCAGGCAATGGCAAATCTTTCTGTAACAACTTATGCAGGGTGAAACTGAGATCATACACAAGAGATAGTTGCTTTCACAAGGGAATGACTTATTTTCCATCATTACAATGACATTTCCTGCCTCTTTAAGCACATCTGTGGTATCTAAATTGTATAGGAGATGGACATAACAATAGACACTTCCTGCAGAACTGTCTGTACAGTCACTTTGCCTTAATTTTCTTAAGCACACTAAGCAGCCCTTAGCAATGTTTTGCTCCTAGGCATCTCTTAGTAGCCTGGCCTCTTTACATATAATAAGAAAAATAGTTTGCTTAAAAGTAGGTGCTCCTTCTACCTAAAGTGCAGCTAGTTCCTGTACCTGATAGCAAAGGTCACAAAAAAATTCAGTAAATGCAAACTGTACATGGACATGATATCTATTGAGATGCAAGTAGCTGTTGCTATGCAACACAATAGAGAAGACGTGTAAAAGACAGTTTTGACCAAATCTTGAAAGCTGTTTTACCTCTCTGTAAAAATTTAACTTGAAAATCAATCTTCAGAACTCTGTCAAGCAGGCACAATTAGTACAGATGAGAAAAGTGGGGAAGCAGAGGAAAATAAATCGGGGAAAGAGAGGATGACTACCTGATTTGCAGGTATGACCAGTTTTGACCACTGCCTTTAACTGCTAGTAGCTATTGTTTATGGTGTGCCCAGACAGTGGTAGGAAGGAATGACACAGGATGCAAGAGGAAAAAGCATGACCTCCAGGCAAAACAATCACCTGTAGCAAAATCTGTAGTATGCTTACAGGAGCAACAATCTTCTCTTTAAAAGCTATTTAAATTCTATCAGAAAATCAGCCCTTTGATGAAGAGCACCTGGTTCAAATTGAATTATGGCTGTAAATAGATATTTTTATTTTAGCATTCACAAGCACTTCTGGGAAAAAAAAAAAACAAAAAAAACCAAAACAAAACAAAACAACCAACGAACCAACCAGACAAAAAAAAAACACCAAAAAACCCCAGCCCATTTTCATCAAACTATTGAGAGACTCAGATCCTGCTGCAGTCTTAGCAGAAACTTGAATGCCCAGGTAGCATCAATTTCTAAGCGTGTCTTCTTTCTGTCACATCTCAGTTGGAAGAAACATTTATTTCTGATATTTAGCAGTGCTTGCGTATCTACATTCTTTCCAAACACGGGGCTAAAGCCTGTGTTAAACTATCTAGCTGCAGACCTGAGAGTAATGGTAGGAACTTTTGCTACAGCACCACCGTGTCCTCTGAGCTACCTATTTCACAGCTTGGTCTGCTATACATATAAGTTGTCTAATGCTGTCTTTTGTTGCAGGCTTGGCAAACCTGAATACATAGGAGAGACAAGCTTCCTTAGGGCTCTGTCTGCCCAGCACTTGTCCTCTGTGCTCTGTACAGCATCACTCTACTCCAGGTCACTTCAGAGACTTGTAAAGGCATAGTTCACCATGTTTTCCCTCCCCACTCTATGCTCAGATGCAGTTTAACAAGTTAGAAGGGCTATAGAAGTAATTGACCTGATTTTGCTCCTGTTGCAATACCAGGAAAAATCCATCTGTCTGTGTTGGAAGTAGAATCATAGTTGTAACAAATATAGAAGAGAGGGAAAGTGACATGTTAGGAAGGCGAATCCTTTTACCAGCTTATGTAGAATTGTTTCTGATGGGAAAAGCATAGGTGGCTACATTGATCAAAAATATAAGTTTAGCTTTACTTGCACCTATGCTTGCAGGAGGAATCTGGATATGTGAATAAAACTGCATGTGAAGTTTGATGTCTTTAAGTTTAGCTGCAGGAATTTTGTAAACTTAATGATCACATCATACCCAGACAAGGTATTAAATCAAATGCCTTGTCTAGTTTGCAGTTGTAATCATTTGCCAAGAGGGTCTTTGAATGTGGTAATTGCATACCATCCTTTCACATTGGAAACAATGTGTTTGGGAATGAATATTTGAGATTTCCAGAATGTTTACTGAGAGAACACAGGAAATTGTAGAATCAATATCCCCTTTACAACTAATGGTTGTGTTGTTTAATATTTTATACAGAGAAATAGTCATACTGAATAAGAAACCTAGCACATAGCTCTTGTAAATTTAATGAATCAAACATCTCATATCATCTGAAAATAACATGAAGGATTTAAAAGAGTCTCTGAGTATGTAAAATTAGTATATAGTATTCAAGGTGAGAGTAAAGGTAATAAAAGCATTTCTGGAACCTCTTTGGGGGTCAACAGCTATTTGAAAGATATGGGATCCACCTGACTATGTGGGGCAAAGCTATCTTTGCAAACAGCCTGGTATGGCAGGTGTCGTGGTTTAAACCCAGTCAGGTAATTCGTTCGCTCACTTCCCCCCCCTTTCTTGCCCTCCCCCTGCTCTCGGGGGGACGGAGAGGAGAATCGAAAAGAATGCAACTCCCACGGGTTGAGATAAGAACAGTTTAGTAACTAAGGTATAACACAAATCACTACTGCTACCACCAATGATAATAATGATAAAGGAAATAACAAGGGAAGAGAATACATCATCTCACCACCAGCCGACCGATAACTCGCCCCCCAGGCCCAACCAAGCTCTGACTGATACCTCCTCCAACCCTGCCGACTCCCAGCCCTTCCGGCACACTCCCAGTTACATCCTGGGCATGACGTGCTGTGGTATGGAATACCTCTTTGGTCAGTTTGGGTCAGGTGTCCTGTCTCTGCTTCCTCCTGGCTTCCCCTCCTCCCTGGCAGAGCATGAGGCTCACAAAGTCCTTGGCCAAACCAAAACATCGCTTGTTATCAGCTCTGTTCCCGAGCTGAAAGTCAAAACATTGCACTGCACCAGCTACCAAGAAGGGGAAAAATGACTGCTACTGCTGAACCCAGGACAGCAGGTAAGAAGTGGGAAGAGAGAGCTTAAAGCTAGGAATGACTGGGGAGGGCGAGATTCCTCAACGAGTGTAGAAGCCGTGGGTGGGGTAGCTAAGGCAAAGGCCTGGTGTGAGGGGAGCAGAAGGGACATACTAACCAACAAAACAGAATTCAATCTCTTTGAGCAGAGGTGTGTAAAGAAGGAACACCCCTGTGGGGAAAGGTCTCAAGCCAGTACTGTGGAATCAGCCACTTGGGTGCCTCTCTATAGCAGGTTGAGCCTGCCTGGATCTTAAGTGCCCAGCAAGCTACTCTGTCACTCCCCTTCCTCAGCTGGACAGGGGGAGAAAAATACAACAAAACATTCATGGGTTGAGATAAGGACAGAGAGTTCATTCACAAGTTCCTGCCACAGGCAAAACAGTTTTGACTTGGGGAAATTAATTTAAAATACTGGCAATCAAATGAGACTAGAATAATGACAAACCAAAATCTTAAAAAAAACACTTTCATGCACCCCTCCCTTCTTCCTGGGTTGTGCCTCCTTCCCCTAAGCAACACAGGGGAATGGGGATTAGGGGTTGCAGTCAGTTCATCACACCTTGTCTCTGCTGCTCCTTCCTCCTCACACTCTTCCCTGCTGAACCATGGGATTTCTCCCATGGGAGACAGTCCTTCACAATCTTCTTCAACATGGACCCTTCTCATGAGCTGCAGTTCTTCATGAACTGTTCCAGTGTGGGTCCTTTCCATTGGGTGCAGTCCTTCAGGAGCAGGCTGCTCCAGTGCGGGTCCCCAGTAGGGTCACAAGTCCTGCGGCAAACCTGCTCCAGTGCAGGCTCCTCTCTTCAGAGGGCCACAGCTCCTTCCAGTAGCCTGCTCCAGCATGGGCTTCCCATGGGTCACAGCCCCCTTCAGGGATCTCCCTGCTCTGATGCGAGGTCCTCCCTGGGCTGCAGATGGAATCTGCTCCACCATGGACCTCTATGTGCTGTTTCTCTCGCATATTCTCACTTCCCTCCTCCGGCTGCTATTGTGCAGCAGTTTTTACCCCTTCTTACATATGTTATCACAAAGGTGCTATCACCATTGCTGATGGGCTCAGCTCTGGTCAATAGGTCCATCTTGGAACCCTCTAGCACTGACTGTACGGGACATTGGGGAAACTTCTGGAAACTTCGTACATAAGCCACCCCTATAGCCTGCCCTGCTACCAAAACTTTGTCATACAAATCCAGTGCATTCTTAAAAATGTCTCTACTGCATGCTGCATGGAGAATAAACAGGAGGAGTTAGAAGTCTGTGTACAGTCACAGGGTTACAGCTTCACTGGATTCAATGAAATGTGCTGGGACTGCACAAACAGCTGGAGTCCTGTGGTAGATGACTACAGGCTCCTTAGAGAGGAAGGCAAGGAGGAGGAGTTACCCTTTGAGTTGCCGTTTCCATGACAGAGAAGCTGAAGTGCATGGAGTTCTGTCTGGGGTTGAGTAAAGAGCCAGATGAGAGCTTGTTGTGAAGAGTAGCAGTCAGACCAGCATAGGTGCTTTTGCAGTGGGCATCTGCTATAGACCTCTTGACTGGGAAGAAGTGGTAGCTGGGACCTTCTTCAGATGACAGGAAGGGAGGAGGGAGCAGGGTAAAAAGCAGAACCACAGCACTGGGTTTCAGGAGAGCAGGCTTTGATGTCCTCAGGAATCTGCTTCCCCAGTAATGTATTATACATTATTACAGCACTGCAGGCTTTCTGACATGGCCATGTAAATACTAGATTCTTCAAAAAATATATGTATCTATGGATAGCTAACAGTCCTATTGTAGGAGAGTATTTTCTGGATTTTTGAAAGAGAGAAACACTTATTTTGTAAGCAGTTTTGTCTTATTTATACTTAATTGTCAGAGACTGTGCTGATATGAATAAACATCAGTATATTCAAATGAATACAGATGTAATTCTCCACTGTGGCACTCTCCATCCAGGCAGGAGACTTGATATGTCTGTGTAATGCTTTTATTATTTGCTTTCAAACCCTTCATTAAAACCCTTTTTTTGGAGCAGTGCCCACAGTGCTGTGGTAAGAGCACTCATGCGTAGTCTCTGCTGCCTATCACAACGATCTGTTCAGGCTTACTGTTTCCTCAAATTCCGCTGTGTGTCTGTGCTCATCTTTTACTTCTTCCTCGTGCTTCCATTGTACGCTCTTCCAAGCTGGAAAAGTATTCATACTCATCAGTTCTTTCATTTTGTATTTTTGTTCTGTGTTTGTATGGGAGATCCTTGCCTTTTGATAATCCTAAAATAAACTTCTCTAGATAAAGTGACAGTACACTTACTACTGCTGATGCTTTTGTTATTATTACTCATTTTCCCAGCTGAGGATCTGATCTTTTTATATAAGCATAGCTCTATTATTTGGTCTCGAACTGTCTCTCTCTAAAAATGGGTGACCTGTCAGGAATAAAACTTTAAATATTTGGCATGTCACACTCTGCTGTTCCACAGAACTCACAATCAAAGTACTGCCTCCTTGAATTCATTTTGTCACAGCTGGGAAGGCTTTTTGTGAACATCCCTTTTTCAGTCCTTCATTTTTCTCTCTCTGTTTCAGGTGTGATGGAAAGAAAATCTCTAACTACTCAAATTTGTCTAGGTTTTTACTAATCAATTTAATATGACTATTCAGGAAAAACAAATGCAGTATGGCCTCACTTGAATTAAAATCCCTGGCACTAAGGTAGGTGTTTCACTGCCAGAAAATGACAATGGATTTACAGTTATGGAAGAGATTACATCAACTTCCTGTTGCATATTTTCTGTTCTTTGTTCCATTTTTTCCTCACAACAAGTATCATCTAGTCATGAAATCTAATATATGCTCAGTAGTCTCTAATCTGACAATAGAAAATATATGAGCAGTCCCGCTGTGGTTTTGCAGATTAGACATTGTCTTTCTACTAAGTCTAGCCATGAAACAAGCTACAGATATCAGGCATCCCACAGAAACTCTGTTAGGTTTTTCTCCAGGTGCGAGATAGCAGCTGTCTAGAGGACTGAGGAAATACAGTAAAAATAAAATAAACTCAGGATTTAATACTTATATGTACAATACATTAGAGAATTTAACCTTTACTGAAAAATTTAAGAGAAACTTCCTGTTCAGTTCCCATCCTCTTTCCTCTACCTCATTTTATATGAGTCTCTTGGAATGATGGAACTCTAAATTTCATTTTTGCAGTAACTATTGTGTCAGTAGTGATTTCAGGATGCTTTTGTAATCTCTAAAAACATGTCAATGGAGGTGTGCTCTAGCACCAGCAAGTTTTGTTTGTCATAATCCATAATTTGTTTGTCATAATCCATAATTTGTTTGTCATAATCCATATCTTATTCTGATAAGAAATACCTGATCAACTAACCAGGCAGACTGCCTTTCCTTAGAGGAAGCGTTCCACTTTTCATAGCAACATTAAAAAAAAGGGTTGTTTTGTTTCTCAGTTGGAAAGATTATGAATTTCAGCTGAAAGGAGAGAAATGAAAGAAAACAAAGAAATCCAACATATATTTAAAATAAAACAAATAATGTTTTAAAAATTAGTCCCTTACTCAACACTTTCAGTGAGTTTGCATTAACTTAGTAAGATGTATGTCCTACTTGTTAAATATGAGTAACTGCCTATTTCCGCTTTGTTTCATGTCTTTTCTCATTATTATAATGGATACCATTAGATATTCAATCCTATTCTAAGCTAATTTGCATCAGGCTTAATGTGATTTGGAACCTTTAAGGATTAGGATATATTTGGTTTCTCATTAGTTTCTGACAATCAAAATGTGCAAAAGAAAAGGATTACTATTACTGTATTGGTATATTTAGTGGTTTTCTTTCTAACACCCTTTTTATCTTAAGGGGAAGAATCGAAGCAACTGACTTCTTTATCAAATAAATGAAAACCTACTCCATACTTGGATTTTCTGAGCAAAAGTTATGAAGGCAAAGAAATACCCATTTGGGTCAGTCTTTTAAGTCTTCTATTTCCCTGAGTGCCCAATCTCTGTTGATTTCTTAACCTCAGTGCAATCATTGAGTAGTAGAAGAGATCCTCTGAAAAATGAAAATATGAAAATGATACCCTTTTAAGACTTTTGTTTTCTAGATTTATTTTTTGTTGTTGTTACTGTTGTTCCTTTTTTCTTTTTTTCCTTGTTTCTTTGTTGTTGTGGGTTTTCTTCTCCAGGTGCTTCCTCTGTACTTGTCACTGTTCCAAATGAGTGGAAGAGTGGACAGTGAGTGAGGTCTGAAGTGATCTTTCTCTCAGTTATGTCAGAACATCATGCACTGGGTTCACTTCAACCTAACTGAGAACAAAACTATCCCTAAACATCAAAGTGAGTGACTTGTAAGGTGCTGTTTGTCCTCTTTGGAAGTAATTTCACACCCCACTTTCTCCTGTGTGAAAGAGATTAAGAGAATTCCATTTTTACACGTCATGTCATTGCACTAGTGAGTACCACACTGACTCAGACCTATTCTACTTAAACAAAGTGAGACCCTTTCAGGACTTATTCTATTAGTAACATGCTTTGCATGATTCAGATAAAATGAGTGAATAAAATGTCTCCAGGAGGACCATAATTCTTTAGAACAATTCTTGCAGAGCAGAGGATGACAGAATTATTTTTTCCCTCCTGTATTCGAAGCAACTTGGGTACATTGAGGTATACTTAAACTTTAAAGCTTGATATTAGGGAAGCTATTTACTTTTGTAAAATGAATCAGTTAATGCAGAATACGTTCTTCAAAATGCTAGCAACCCTGATAAAGAACTAAGTTGTTATAATCAGGTAACAGCAACAAAATAAGTAATATCTTAGCTCTTTTCTTTAAATTAGTTTCGTTACTCAGATCTATTGTCTGTGAAGTCTGTACCAGCTAGTAAAGTACAATTCATCTCAAATTAAAATTATGGTTTTCTTTGACAAGACACGACAATGTTCTTTGTCATGCAATGAATTATTTGGATATATTTGTCAGTATAAATTTTCAGGCAACAGTAATAAAGTATTCTATCATTCATTTTATTGCTGAAGAAAATAATATTTTCATATTTCTACTTACGTAGCATTTCCATTACTCCTTAAGAAAGACTCGACAATACTTCAAACTGAGTGTTATTAAAAAACATTCTATTGCTGTTCAGTAAATATATTACTTTCTTTTTTATTGTACTTACCACTCTCCAAAGAAGGACTTGTTTGATTACACTGGTCTGCTCTGGCATAGGAGCAGCCTACTTCAGAAACCTGTCCATACATAAAATTAAGTGGCTTTCCATGAAAGCATGGTGACACTGCAGTCTCACAGCTTACAATATTTCTCCCACTGTCCAGTTCTAGCACCCCTAAAAATGGTCAAAGCAGAGCAGATGTATAATTATATTTTTAATAAGCATGTATTAGTCAACTTGCTATAATTGTAAAACTCTTCTAATTTTTCTTTATATTAAAGTTAATATGACATGCACTTTTACTGTAATTTCTTCTCAGTTCTGATTAGACAAGAAAGTCCCCAGACTATTTTTTCATTGTTCAGTTTTCAAAGGTTTTGATTATAATTAGCAATATATTTAACATTTTAAATTGGGAATATTCTGTGCTGTATAACAGTGCCCATTCAAGCCTCTGAGAAGTCACTATGCTCTGAGCTGAACTTCACCTACAATTCTCCTTCAGGTAACAAAGACAAACATTTGAGTCTGCTGAAGATATAGTATGCAAAACTGATGCCATAATTAAGGCTTCAGAGGTAACATATGTGACCCACAAATTTGATATTGCTGTGTTAGGCATGTGTTTAGGAAGTTGTAACTCATGAATATGAATTTAAATTCCAGTTGGTCTGGAAATATGCAGAATAATATTTTAGATTTGTGGATCTATGGTTTTTTGCTTCATTCTGTTTCATGTTTGTAGCATGGATGGTAAAAGAGTGCTGGAGACTCAGGAAAAAAATGAAAAAGTAAGACTTTTTGTGCTATGCTAATCAATATATTATTTTCTCTGTTGTACCTGTCTTCCTGAAAAATGAGTAGAAAGCAGAGGAAAAATCAGTAAAATTTAAGTTTTGTTCTTGTTCTCCTGCAGGCCAAAATTTAAAATGGATTATCAGTATTCAGTGCTACTATTCACAGTGACTGGGATATTCTCAGTTTTTTTAAAAAAAGGTGCCAAAGCAGCAAAAGTCATGGCCTCAGGACAGTGGTTGGTCCAAGGGAATGTAAATTTAAGTGTTAAAGAACTGTGTTAAGGCTTTGAAACCCAACATCAGATTGCAGTGGCTGTTTCAGCCCTTGTTGATACAGCCATTTATTTGCTCCTTTGTTTTGTTGTAAATCCCCAGTATGGTCGGGCTATATTCCAGCATCCTGGAGGGAATGATGCAGCAAAGCAGAATAGCAAAGGACTTACGTGTTTCTGTTGGATATCCTGTAACACAGTATTTGTATACACTCTTTTGTATAGAGGGTTTTGTCTATTTTAACATAAAGTGCAGCTTTGACTGCTGTGCTTTTTTCTATCTCTTGATTTTTTCTAGGTACTGGCAAAGCTACAAAACAAGTAAGGAAGTATTTAATCCTCCCTGCACATGCATCTTTGATTTTAGACAGGTCCATCACTCTAGACAGGGAGAGATGGTAGCTTCACTTCCAAGTATTACCACCTGTGGCATTAGCAACCTTCTCTTCTTTCCTATCTTTCATAGCTCCTATCACTACCATTTCTTCATAGGTGTCCTGTTCCTATGTCTTTATCCATGCCTTCCAAATTAATCTTTCTTAATGTGCTTCAAAGCAGAACTGTTCCTTCAGACTTTCGTATGTATATTGATTCTTCCTCCAGGACCACAATTTATCCCAGATATATCACCATAGAATAATTTGTTCCTCAGGAGATGATAATAAACAAGGCATTGAGATCAATATCAATTAGCCTCCATTCATAAATGAATAACAAATCAAAAAGCCTTGTAGTATAAACGGAGAATCCATCGAGGACTTCAAGACAATAGAAAAGTTAGGGAAAAAAGTAATACTAATTGACTTTTTTTCATTCTTTTTTTCTCACACCTCTCATTATTGCCTTTTTTTTATGATGTGTGATGATATTTGGAGCCCCTGTTTTCTTGGCTCACATACCCAGAACTTTAGAAACAGAACTGCAGGAGGCACTGGTGCTCAGACAATAACAATTTGGCCTGGATTCAGCAGTAGCAGTCATTTTTTCTCCTTCTTAGTAGCTGGTGAAGTACTGTGTTTTTGACTTTTGGCCTTGGAACAGTGCTGATAACACTGATGGTTTTAGTTACTGCTCAAATGTTTAGTCTGACCAAGGACTTTCTGAGACTTGTGCTCTGCCAGGGAGGAGGGGAAGCTGGGAAGAAGCAGAGACGGAACACCTGACCCAAACTGACCAAAGAGGTATTCCATACCACAGCATGTCATGCCCAGGATGTAACTGAGAGTGACCCAGAAGGGCTAGTGCACTGCTCGGTTGGGCTGGGTATCGACGGGTGGTATTGTATTCTCTTCCCTTGTTAACAATTTCCCTTATCATTATTATTATTGGTGGTAGCAGTAGTGGTTTGTGTTATACCTTAGTTACTGGGCTGTTGCTATCTCAACCTGTGGGAGTTACATTCTTTCAATTCTCCTCCCCATCCCTCCTGGAGTGGGGGGGGAAGAAGAAAAGGGGGGTAGTGAGTGAGCAGGCTGTGTGGGTTACTGACTGCACTTGGGGGGGGGGGGAATAAGGAGGGAGTGAGCGAGCAGGCTGCGTGGGTTACTGACTGCACTTAAACCATGACACAATTCTATTATGCAATATCACTATTCAGATAATGCACCTCACAGAGCTGCAGCTTCTGTAGATATTTTAGATTATTTTTCAGTGCTTGGGTTATGTCTTTTTCTTTTCAGTAAATACCCAAGACATGGGGTCTGCTTCTGTGTTAGGAAAATGCTTAGCACATTTGAGTTCATTAAGTAATAAAAATAACTACAAGTATAGTGCTCTTTTAATGTGTTTTTGGTGATCACACTATTAGCTCTGTAAGAGAGCTCTCTTAGCCTGGTATTCAGAAAATTTTCATCAGCTGTATGAGAAAGGCAGGAAAAGGTTTATCATGATTTGGCAGAAAATGCTTGTTGTAAGAGCAAAGAAAACTTAGTGTTGGAGTCAACACAAAAGATATCTTCACATTTCCTGTAAAAGAAAATATTAAAAATGGTAACATTATTTGGGAGTGCCAGCTTGATCTCCTAAATCTTAGAGTGCACTTCCTTATGGAATGCATTATCAGAGACAAGGGGAAATGTTTAGGATGTGGAGCTCCAGGTATTCTTATGGCGTCACAGCAGTAAATTAATGCCATCAAGAATTGACACTGATATAATCACATATAACTTGCTACTTCAAGTACTGTGCCGATCACCTGCACAGCTTATGGTAAGGATTAAAAAGATGATTCTTCTAGAATCATCATTTAGATAATTTTTTTAGATTCTAAATTAAAATATTAAAAAGATGATTCTTAGTGTTGTGTATTAAAATTTGAGAACTTATGAATATAGGAAGCAGAAAGGTGGTAAAAAACAAAGCCATGTTTCATTGTGGTAATATTACTGAGACATATTTTTAGAGAAAGTATTGTATATTTCATGTCTCTTAGTTAAAGGAAAAAAAGGATTAGAAAAAAATGTATGGAAGAATGAGAGAACAAACAAAAGACTGCACTTTTCAGATAAGAAATATGTGGTACAATAATATAATTGCACATCTGAATACATCTAAAACAAGAAATGGAAGAGAGTAAAATTCTCTCAAACTTACCTGTGTTGACATTGGCAAAAGAAAAAAGAAAAAGACCAGACAAAAATAAATGTCATTCAAGCAACAGTAACAACATAGAACAAATAAACATTCATATCAAGGAGATTGTCTTAAAAAATGGTCTTTCTGCAGGTCAGATTTCTCTGTATTTCAAAGTACAAAGTTAGTTATAATAATTACAACTAATGAGTTGTTAGTTAGGAATCAGATTAAAAATTGGAATAAATACTGCAAAACCCCTAATGTTTCTCTTCTTTGTTGTATAATTTAATAAGCAACCGGAAAAAATAATAACATGCATAGAATTATCTTGGGATTGAATGTGCTATATGAGCTAAAATTCATTCAGTCAAGATTCATTAGAGTTACTTGTTCCTGTATATATTCAGGTACAGTAAAAGTAGAGTATTATTTCAGATTTATTGTGTTACCTTTTTTTTAAGTCATTTTAATTTCTATTTATGACAAAAATGGTCCAGATCTTAGTTACTTACTTATTGCTGAATCTGGTCACTATGCTCTCATTGTTAATGATAAAAAAACCCAAACACTTTATTTATTATTAAAATAGTTTCTAAAATGAAAGTAGAGGAGAAAACGTACTGTTTTCTGAATGGATTCCCATTTTTTTTTTTTCATAGGTTAAGATGAGTGTAATCCAGAATGTTGTCTACATACACTGATTACCATCAAAGAGACAAAACACAAGAGACTACTATCAGACTTGTGTACAGCGGCATAGACCAGTATCTATACTAAAGTAGTTCAGAAAGGTTGCAGTAACAGTGCACTATACACCTGCAGGACACAGGAACTGCTTCTTGTATTTTACCTACCATCAGGATTTAAAATTATAAGGTTAAATTAAAGATGACAATTCTTAAAGTCACACAAAGCTTAATTTCCTATTTTTGGTCTTTTACACATACAATATTGGAGAGCAGGTCCAATTACACTTCACTTTTAGCAAATTAAACTGACTGAAGAAAAGAAGAAAGAAAGAAGATCTTTTGAACTCTGAAAATTTCTTTACTACATAACTGCAGCTGTAATATCATTATATATAGTAACTTACAATAAACAAGAAAAGAGCTGGAAAAAAATCCTTAGTAATAAACTTGCATACTTTATGCAAAGTAAAAGGACACGTTTATGAAAGTGTTAACTTGATATTTTGTGTAGGAATGTACTTTCTAAGATCAGCTTAATGTCTTGTTTAGTCTCTGTGATAGCTGGGGAAGTTTTTAGGATGAAAAATAATTTAAAAAATCTGGGTGATTCATAAATTTGTGAGTTTTTCCATGTCTTTCTTGAGGCTTAGTAGACTGCACAGTTGAACAGCAGACATAATGCACAAACCCGCTTCCTTTTTGAAAGATACTTATGAAAAAGTGCTTGAAATGGGTCTCTAGACAGCTCTGCTACCAAGTAAAACAGGGCCAGAGATTGTTCTGGCTAATTCTCACAACCTGACTGTACCCGCAATGATTAGGAACTAGTTTGGGTCTTTCCTGAGCCTCATGTAATGGTCTTAAGGCATGGTTGCAATTTTTTTTTGTATGTTTTCATTTCTTCTTTTAAGATCCATAAAACCTGAAATGATGTAAATGTGGGAATCATGTAATCTGAGCATAATTTCTGGGATTCTGTAGAGAACAGAGACATGATTAATGGTAGCCCTTTTTATTGTTCCACTGCCCACCAGGGCAATAATTTAATGAACTTTTAGGTTCCTCCTCTGGGATGTTGCATTCTTATGCATAGGGGAGTATCGAAAAGAGCAAAAATATACTGCTAAAGGGCCATGGCTTGGTGAAGTTGCCTAATGTGGTGCAGTTTCATACACACTGCCTGTTGGGATGATCTGCTGCACTTTCCTAAACTGTATTTCACAGAATCACAGAAATCCTTAGGTTGGAAGTGAACCTCTTGAGATCTGGTCTAGTCCAAACACACTGCTCAAGCAGGGTCAGCAAGAGCAGGTTATTCAGGACTGCGTCTAGTCATGTTTTGCATAGCTCCAAGGACTGACAGTCTAAAACTTATCTGGGCAACTTGTGCCAATGTTTGACCACCCCCAAAACTAAAAAAAAAAAAAATAAAAAAAAAAAATTAAATGTTTTCAGATGGAATTACCTTCATTTTTAATTTCTGCTTATTGCTGCTTTTTTCTCAATGAGAAAACTCTGGATGCATCTTCTTTGCACCATGCCTTCGGGTGTTAATATCTCCTGACAAGTCTTCTTTTCTCTTGGACAAAGTCCCAGCTCTCTCAGCCTTTCCTTATAAGACATGCTCCCGGCATCATGGCCCTTTGCTGAAATTGCTTCCTGGTCCTGAGGAGCCTGGAACTGGATGCAGTACTCCAGAGGTGCTGTGATTCCTCTGCTGAGTAGAGAAACCCTCAAACTGCTGGTTATGCTCTTCCTAATGCAGCACAATGTGCTGCTGGCTGCCTTTACCAAGAGAACGCTTTGCTGGCTCATAGTCAACTTTTTGCCAACCAGGACTCCCAGTGCTTTCTTTGCAACCTTGCAAAGAATGGATCTGCTTCTAGCATGTGCTGGTGCCCAGGTCTTCCCTAAAGTGTCCAGGTCTTCCCCAAATCTTCCCCAAGTGCAAGATTTTCCACTTCCACTTGTTGGACTTCATGAGGTTGCTGTCAGTCCATTTCTCCAGCTTTCATGGTCCCTCCAAAACACAGCACAAATATTTTGTCTATCAGCCACTCCTCCCTGTTTTGCATAGTCTGTCTCCCCAAAATGCTAGACCAAAACTATGCCAGGAAATAAGGTAATAGTGAAGCAATATGCATGATCAGATGCTTATGGCTTGAATTCACTCTCCAGCTATCCCTGCCTAATAAAGGTACTGATTTATATTTCCCTGTTAAGAAATAATCACAGTGTATAGTTTATAAGCTACTTTACTGTGCAGTAGAATTTCTTAAAGCTGTAGTACACATACCTAGAGTATACATTTTTTTAACCAGTCAACAGAACACTGAGTTTTCTCTCCACATCCTCCAACCAGTTGCCTCAATTCCCCCAGTTCTATTTTATATTGTTAAAAAACACTAGAGTACTGTTTATTCTGTGTGCTAAAGAGTCAGCTTCTACCATGACTGACACCAAAATTTCCAGTCAAACCCCAATGACTTTAATAAAACCAGCTGGTGAATAACACTGATTTGTAACAGTAGTCAGCTAACAAGGGAATGTGGAACAAATGCTTACAACTGCAAACATGACAGTGAAAGATTGATCAGAAGCAAATGCAAAATCAACCTAGAGATAACAGTGACAGCATTATAGAATCATAGAACCATAGAATCGTCAGGGTTGGAAAGGACCTTAAGATCATCTAGTTCCAACCCCCCTGCCGTGGGCAGGGACACCTTACACTAAATCATATCACCCAAGGCCTCATCCAACCTGGCCTTGAACACTGCCAGGGATAGAGCATTCACAGCCTCCCTGGGCAGCCTATTCCAGTGCCTCACCACCCTAACAGGAAAGAATTTACTTCTTATATCCAACCTAAACTTCCCCTGTTTAAGTTTTAACTCATTACCCCTTGTCCTGTCACTACAGTCCCTAATGAAGAGTCCCTCCCCAGCATCCCTATAGGCCCCCTTCAGATACTGGAAGGCTGCTATGAGGTCTCCACGCAGTCTTCTCTTCTCCAGTCTGAACAGCCCCAACTTCCTCAGCCTGTCTTCATACGGGAGGTGCTCCAGTCCCCTGATCATCCTCGTGGCCCTTCTCTGGACTTGTTCCAACAGTTCCATGTCCTTTTTATGTTGAGGACACCAGAACTGCACACAATACTCCAGGTGAGGTCTCACAAGAGCAGAGTAGAGGGGCAGGATCACTTTTCAGTTTAAACTTGTGAGGTTAAATAACTGATGTACACATTTGTTTATTTGACATCCAGGTAGATGTTTTTCCAAATTAACAGGGTACTTTCATGTTCAATTATCTAAATTGTAGCTAGAATTATTTGCATTAGCAAAAGGGCTATCTTAAAATGGCCAGACTAAAACACATTCTACAAATTAAATATCAAAATCAATATCTAACAATACAATACTTTTGCTTGATAAAAGTCTGTGATACATACAAAGCTTCAAAGGAGCTCACAAAATTTGATTTCCTCTGACTGCTGAGTACTTCTGTACTTCTCTATGCATAATGAAGATGAATATGAAATCTAAAAACCCACACAAAATTAACCAGTAGACACAGAATTAAACACTAGAAGGGAAGCCCTACTTTGGCTGAGATTAATAATGGTCCATAAGCATTTCAATAAGTCAGGAAATGAGCTCGCCTGATGGTTTAAGTGCAGTAAGTTGGATATCTCCACTTGCATGTGTTCGAAAGCCAGGAAGGCACTGATTTATTTTTCCCTGTTAAGAAATAGTCATAGCATATAGTCTAGCTCATATTCCATTGTACAGATAAATATGAAAAAATATCTAATATGACAGGTTAAGAGAAGAAGGGTGATTACACTGAAGTGCAAGACTGGAGAGCACATGAGAAATGACTAGCCCAAGCTTTTGAAGTAAACGATATGAAACAATCTGCAAAGGTTAGTGGCAGCCTGCCATGGAAGCAAGCTTGACTCTCATAAAATATGTAGGCATCAGTTTTATGCTACAAATGCTTGATTAATTTAGATTTATTTATTATACAGGAAGAAAGAACAGAATCAAGCAATAAAAAGTAATAAAAACCCAGAACCTCCACTGTCCTATGCTTTGCACAAACACTGATAAGGTACACATGCCATGAAACTGTGAAAATCACATGTGTTGAAAGCAGTTATTTATGGCACACAGTTGTGGAAATCTGATTCATATTCTGAGCAAGATTCTGATACAGTGAACCCCTGCTTTGTGAGTAATACTGAACCATTGGTTTTAAGCACTCACATATACAAAATTTTGCAGCACCAACACATCATGGTTCCGCATGCTGAAATGAAATGTTAAAATACACTAAAATACAAAGATGATTGTAATAGTTGAAAGACTGAAATTTCACTAACAAAACATAAGATGAACCCTAACACTTTTTTATGACATTGAAGTATTGGAATATGAGAGGTTTGTACAGTTTTAAAGGAAGCTTCATATGAGAGTTTTCTGCATAAATTAGTACTTACAGCATGAGGGAAACTCCAGGTGATGTTATTTGAAAGCACTTTGGATAAAGCTGTCAACTACAGGGCTATGGTATCAAAGAGAGCATTGAAAATGTGCCCAGCCCAAAATGTTGAATTCTTCTCTGTGATAAATAAAGCTTCACATAATGTATGGGATTTTGTAAATATACAGAAAGGTACAAAACCTAGCTCAGGCACATTAACTGGACAAACAGAAAGAAACGTATCAAAACCGAATGAACAGTAACAATGAAAGTCAAATGAAAAATGTGGTGAGAAAAGCAAGAGAAAAATATTTTATATAGCCTTCAAAATGTGTTTTTTCTTCTTTTTATGAAAAGAGAATATATTCTCTGACAAAAGCAATGTAAAGAATGTTGCATTGTTTTGGTTGACTCGAAGTGCCATGCTGTAGAATGGACTGCTCTTTACTTATGAAAATGCAGGAGCCATTCTGAGAGCTGCTTACTGACAAGCACTCAGCATTGTGTTCCACTGACATCATGTTCTTCCATCTCAGGTAAAATTGGAAACACATAAATATTTCTGAACAAAATGTATATCATTTTTTTTCTTTTTCTCCACTTTGGATTTGTTCACAGCTGTATTGTAAAATTATGGGAAATATAATTGAATTTTTTTTAATAGCTTCGTAAATAATAATTTAAAAACTTTCACAGACTTGTATCAAAATTTTCAGTTTGTTGTACTGTTGTGTATTTGGGGTCCTCAAGAGCTGATTTATGTGCTGTGATTTTGCTACAGCAAATGCATTTAAAAAACTTCAGCACATGAAGAATTCCACTTTGGCCACAGAGTTTGCATTTGGAGTTATGGCTGCCTCTGAAAAATACACTGAATGTTTAGAGGACTATTAAATAAACAATATTTTTTTGTGTGTTCAAAAACAACATATGTAGGTTTGTATTTCTAATGAGCAGCTTTAAATAATCAAAACAATAGTACTGTTGCAGTGATGGTCTAAAGATTGTTGCATACAGGTAAAATAGAGTCTCTACATTTTCTATTAAACAACCACACTATATGGAACACAGGTGAGCTTTCAGGTGACATTCATCGCTTTGCCAGGTCATCACTCTGGTTGATTTACCAGAAACACACGTGCTTTTTTGGCCATTCGGATAGTGGCAATACTTCTGAATCTTAACAATTACTCACAGAGACATTTTATGTTCATTTGTTCATGTACAGTAAAAACATTATAGATTTCATTTACTTTACTTGTCTGAACAACAGGATGGGAATGTTTAGCCAGACTTTATATGACTTTTAATTCTAACAAAAGACTCTCCAGAAGTTTTGTATTTCTGCCACAGGGTATGAAAAGGAACTGTAACACTTCAATTGTTTTAGTAAGTTGTTGGAGGACAATCAGCAACAGAATTGTTTTTCATTTATAGTCTGAGTTTACAAGGTACCTGACATATAATACTCAGCAAGAATAAACAGGTATAATTGCCAGTGCTACTTATCCCTAAGAAGAATATTTTTATGAGCAGAAGTTGGGACTGTACCACTCTATGTCTTTCTGCTATGAAAGTGCATAATCTTATATTCTCTGTTTGTTCTTAAAAATGTATATTAATACTTGAATGCATTCATGATCAGGAATAGATTGTCTTTCTCACAGTGATGCCTGCATGCACAGTTAAGGGTGATACAAAAAAGACTAGCATCTGGAAATTTCTTCAAACATGCGCATGAGAGGTTAGTGCCATGCTGCCCTGCTTTTTTTTTTTTTTTAATTAGCTGTACTCACTTTCAAGTTGGAGCACACTTTTTGTTCTATAATTTAGAACTCACCAGAAGCTGTTGAAACCAACGGTCCTTACAGTTTTTATAGGTTCAGTAATTACAGATATTTAGACCCCCCTGTGCCTCTGTAGCCTTGCAATACTAAATTTTTTAATAGAGAGCAGGAAGACAAAACCTCATCCTTTTATACTTAGTGAGTTAACTTTTCTGCTTTGCATGCTATGTCTGGCCAAATGCAATTGAAAGATGCAGAGTTGAAAAGCCAAGTGAAAATGGAGAACGTCAGTCTAGGTCAAAATATTACCCTATGTAATTCAGTTTCAAAGAACATCTATAAGCAGCCATTAAAATTCTAACATCCAAGTCTCAGACAAAATTTGAAGAGGGGAGCAAATGACCAAACATTAATCAGGTCTCTTGACAAAGGTTACAGGAATGGAAAGTGATAATAACTCATCCTTGCTATGGTTTTCACATAATCATCTCATGGCCTACCGAGGTTACTGAGCTGTATGTCATCCTAAAGTGCATGGGTAGGGACTGAACATTATTTTTCTTTTCTAATAGCTCTTCAAGTTTTGGTAGTTTTAACTATATCTTTGTTTTCACAGTTTGTGCCTTGCCGTCTTAAAGCTTCCAATATGAATTGACAGAAAAAAATTAGTTTTCATATTAGCTGAAGCCCTTAAACTAAACCTTATTTTTTCATAGGTCTTGTAGCAGATGGAATTTATTGTTGCATCAGCTTAAGCTAGGCAAGCGTCTTACTGTAATCACTCTTTAACAGCTCGTAGAGAACTATCTTTGAAAAAATGTAGACAAAGTACAGCACACATACAATTATTTATGTTTACTTGTCTTAAGGGGGCAGCAACAGCACACTGCGCACCTTGAGAGCTACATTAGTCTACTCGTGGACAGGATTAAATGCAGCTCTTTATTTAATAGTGGAGCTAAATGGGATCTTGGTGATGTTTGTTGAATCAGGTCTTTATGAAAACAAAGTCCAGTGTTTCAGCCTGATAGTGCTCATTTTTTTGACATTTGTTAGAGGCATAAATAATTTAATAGCATGTGAAGTCTTTGGTATGTGTCACTGTAGTTTAGCTGGACAGGTATAAGGCTGTTGCTGTGAGAAGCAGCCACTTAAGAGTGTTTTCACAAGCATAACTCATCTGGAATTGCTTTCTGCAGTCATTACCAAGGCCTATGTGACATAATATGGAAATAATAGAATGCAAATTTACTCCAGCAACACTCTTTAAAAGACACAAGGTTTCTGTACTTTGACATATTAAATTCTAAATCATCAACACAGTTGATCTAGTATGTTCTGAATCACTCTTACATTCTCCTGAAGAATGACATTACTAACCCTTTGCTTGCTTTCTGAAGGTGGTATCTGAACATCTGAACGAGTTAACAGTTGTCCCTCAGGTTTCTTTATTGCTGTATCTTCTCAACTCCATATTTCATCAATGTATCAAGTCACAAATGTCTATTTCTACCCACGTAAAAGGTTATGAATGAAATACACATAAAATATGTCAAATGTGTTTATGGGAGAATAAGTGTTTTATTTAGTGTTTTCTCAAAAGCAGTTCTGTAAGTGGCTTTGTCTGCAAAATCTTCAGATGTGTTTAAATGTACATACCTGTTACTTGGTAAAGATTTGCAAGACTGAAACTGCGGAGAAATAGATCTAGAGAAAATAACACCCAGATAGATATATCTCTGCATGTGATGCTGAGAAAAGAAGTAACTGATAGTATAACTAGTTTTCTTCTTCAGAATATTTAGTTCTATTCATCAAATATGCATTATATGCAAATAATGAAGCAGAAGGTAATAACTGTGTTGTCTAAAATTTACTGAGTAATCACTCGATAATGTGACAGAATGATCAATGGCAGTTACATTAGAATGGCCACTTATTGTAAAAAATCTGTTGAAAGGCATTTTTTTTGTTGTAAAGAGGCAGTTACCAAATTACTGTGAATATCAGATAAATATAACACCATTCACTGTGACTATCAATGGCCCAGAAGGGGGCAATTTTCTTTCTGTAATTTTCTGTTTATGTATGTAGTTATTCTGTGCAATTGCATATCACATGCTGTTGTCATCTTCATGTATAAAAGCAAAACTATTGTGTCCTGAATAATCTTGATTTTTACAACAATCAGAACAGTGAAGCAAAAGAGAGCAAAGTGTATATGACATAAGTACTTCACATATTTTGTCTGTCAAATGATATATCCGTTTTGTCTTTGGAACGGGCAGCTGCGCCTGCAGGTTCACACACATGAGAAAAAATATTAAAAAAAAAATATAAAGCTACTTTGTTTTCCCACTGAGAATAAAAACATTGGTGCCTTCCAATACGACATTGTGGTAGTGCAAGACAAAGAAAGCAATTGTAAGAAAAAGGATTTTCCTGTATTAGATACTCTGGATCCCATCTTTGCTGTGTGAACCTACTGTACTTCCACAACACAATAGTCAGCTTGCTTTATTTTAGAGAAAAGGTGAGAAAGAGTGTGTTCCTGAGAGGTACAGTGTGCCACCTATGGTGTAAAGAGCATTATTTATACTCACTGTCTGAAACAAGTTTTCAAAATCTTCTTATCCCACAGAACTGAAAGCTAATCTGTAGGAAAATACAGTCAAATTAGGCTGTCTGACCACATATTGGGCACATATTCTAGGCACATAGAACCCATTGGTACAAGAAGCTCTGCAAAGTGAATAAAAACTAAGGAAGATACGATATAAAGATCACAAAAATGTAAACTAAGAAACCCAGGAATCCTACTGAAGATATTTCATCATTTTGATAGTAATAGGGATAAAGTTTTGAAGTTGTTCGTCTTTACACACACATATATTTTTTGCATATTCTCTCTACATGCATATAAGACAACAAATGACAGTATAAGAATACTCCGTTCTTTGCCATCTTTGTCTCTTTGCTCCCTCTATTTTGCATTGTGTTTAAGACTACATGTGCACCCTTCCACATGCCTTAATATGCTTCAGATCACCACCTCACATAGCTGTTCTCCTTCTTGACATAATCATTTATTGGATAGGAAATGCTAAATGGTATCTGATTATGATTATCATTTAATGATTCTATAATTCCAAGATCTCTGATTTTTAAAGATTAACTTTCTTATTTGAAGTGGAGCTAGAGTTAAGACTATGTGGTCCCCTTCCTTTGTATTCTATCATCATAAAGAATTTAGGTTCCTTTACAGTTGTATGTAATTCTGAAACACCAGGGTTTTTAGTGTGAATATTAAACAACCCGTCTCCTTGTGAATTATTTCACATGCTTAGTTTACGTGATTTCTTGCTTGTTAAAGTAACTTACTACTCTGTAGTGAGCCAGACAATGTGCTGAATACTGTAGCTAACACTCAGTCGTGGGGGCTGTGGTGTTGCCCTGCTGTGGGATGTGTGGCAGCACAGGAAAACAGCAGCAAGCACTAAAGCATGGCCACTGGGCTTCCTCCACTCCTGGAGGTTCAGTGCAGCGTGCGAAGCCACTGTACTTCCTATTCTGGGCGTTTCCACTCATGTGATGGAACTTCTGCAGGCTAACGTATAGATGCAGCTACAGCTGGGATTTCTTATTGGTGTCACAGAATTTTGTGTAGCATACATTTTTGAGTATCTGTTGTATGCACGTATAGTAATTCCTATGCCTGTGGAGATACATACATAGATTCAGATGACACAAAGTCAGCCCTTGGTTTGTCATATTACTCTGCTATAAGTCATCTGTATTCATGCAGAGCATTGATGTCTGTCATGTTCTTCAGTGAAATCAAACTAGATTATGTTGGGGGATGGGGTCCGAAAGACAATATGTACATTGCATATTGATTTCATGGTAGCCCTTGTCCATTTGTCAGTTTTGAATGTTGATGAGATTCCTTCTGGATTTCAGAAATCATTTTCCGAGCACACAGTCTTCATAGCATTGAGATGATAACACTTTGGCTAGTACTATGCATTAAACTAGGTTGATCATGGGAGCCTGTAACAAAAAGTGTCGGCCTTTCTTCTGATAATTTCTACTTGTGTTAATTGTCATATTGTTCTTTTTAAAAATAAATTATTAATAAAATATTGGAAAATTTACAAATTCCTTCCATCCTTAAACTGGGAAAGAAGTACCATGATGTGATGTTTTAGCAGATGCAGATTACCAAGACAAAAATATATCAGGGACCTATTAAGTGATTAGGTCAACTTAAGATGCAATACGTGATTGTATGGTAGAAAGAGGGGAGAAGGCAGAGATAAAGCAGAGATGAAGCAGAGCTACTTGTTAATTTTACCAAGTAATGTACAGGTTATTATATTTTGCACTTATAATGAATACAGAGGAAATTTGTGTTAAATACAGTAAGCACAGAGATCTTGAACAAGACGTCTGTGGAAAACTTAAACTGTCCTTGTAGGCCTGGTGCCTGGAGATGCTGAACAGAGGATAGTCTCTCCTATTGCTATCTAACTTAGTTCATTTATAACCCTTATATCCTATAAGAAATTTAACTCTGTGTTCTCTGACCTGGGGAAAGAAACCACAAAACCAGTACCAACGAAAAGGTGTTTACTTTAGTGTAAACATGTTTTTATTTATCATGAAAATCATATATGGTATTTGGTAATGAGATAAAAGATATATAAAGGTATGTTCATAGTAGTAAATCTGGTGGTTTCAGTCTGATCATCCACTGCTTCTGATATTGATGGTGATCAGAAAATACTGCTCCAAGCTTCTTTTATCCTTCCAGTTCAGATGATCTCAGTGCACTGTTTGATCTACAGCTCTCTATTCTACAAAGAGCGGTTGACTCAGGAAAACAGGATGTCTTAGGGCTGGCCTTAGGCACTAGAAAGTGGGCAGCTACTTGAGTGCCTGGGGGCCAAAAAGGGCCTATAGTACCAATGCTTGTGGAAACATTGAGCAATAATTAATGTAAAAATTCTTACC
Organism: Pezoporus occidentalis; assembly: GCF_034315485.1. Taxonomy (NCBI): domain Eukaryota; kingdom Metazoa; phylum Chordata; class Aves; order Psittaciformes; family Psittacidae; genus Pezoporus; species Pezoporus occidentalis. The sequence goes on from NW_026914201.1 coordinate 804,190, forward strand.
CTGAAGACACCATTCACTATTGCTAGTGAGAAAGGAGTTAGAACGCACTGGGGACTGAGGTGGGAGGGATGAAAAAGACACTTGTTTTAACTAACCACAGCCTTCTATAAACCCCTTTGTCTCAAAAAATAGCATGTTGTTTTCCTAAGGATTTTGTCCTTATCCTCAGGTGAGGATTTGATTGTGACTACCGTGCTGAGAAGATCTGAGATGTCTTTCAAGCTTAGAAATCTACATGAGAAATTTTAAAGCACTCTAAATGTAGCTCTCAGAATTTGCATCTGCATGAGTAAGAGATGGTTAATTTTTTTGCAGGTTGTTTTATGTTTGTTTTTCTTTTAGGGGGGTGGCTGCATACTTTTTTATTTTCAAATGCAGGTAGATTGCCTTTCGCTTCTATTTTTTAATGTGGATAATACGGCTCTAAAAACAATTCCTTAAAACAAAATCTGTGTCTCCAAGTACAGTATATGTAACAATAGCAATGTTTATGCTGCAAGAGACTACAAAATTCTTCTGAATCATTTCTAGAAATTAGGCTGGGCAATAATGGAACATATGAAATGTCAAGGTGACAGAATGGGGCTGTGCAAAGAATGCACTCCCTCAAATAAAAAAAGCCTTGCAGACAGCTGATCAAAACAATAAAGCATATGAAATTGTCCAGGAGACTGCCAGGACACCTGAGATATGCACAGAGGAAGGATGACTTAACAGTAAAATAAATACAACTCTCTTTTACTTTAGAAGTTTTGACAGTCTGTGTTATAGGGGATGTCAAAGAGTCTAGGGGGAAATGGTCAACTTCAGGAAGGTCACAGAGTTAAAGTGCCTACCATGCCTATTCAGCACAGTGGCATTTATCAAAGCACATGGCGTTCTCCTACAGCAAGCAAAGCCTTCATGGTCATCAGGAGAAATCTGTTTTTTTTTTTTGGTTTCCTGCAGGCTCTCGCTTTTTGGTGCCAGGAAGGGCATCTGCAGAAGCTGGCTAATGAAGTTGGCAAACCATGGGAAGTGCCAAAGAGAGTGATTTATCTCCTTCTAACCCATTTACAATAGATCTGTGCCCAAATGTTTGTAGTAAAAAGGTCAGTATAATGAAATGTTGACATTTTTTTTAATAGCTTTTGTTAAAAGAAGAAAAATTGCAGATCCAAACTGAGACATGTAAGAATCAAGAATGCAAAACCACAGTGAATCATACCTTTTTCTTCGTCAAAGCACTAGTCAATTTTTTTGAAAATCCAAACATCTTTGGCTGCAGTTTAGCTTCAGGGTTTTTTTTCCTTATAGAACATAATGGCAATAGTATGAAATATTTTCTACTTTTTTCCCTATTATTAGTTTTACTTTAAAGTAATAGCCAACACAACAACATGATAGAAAGTGTGGTTTAATTTGGGATAGTTTGACTTCTTATTTGTAAGCAGCTTTGCAGGAATGCTCAATACGTGTGCTATGGTTATTTAATAATTTATCACTTCGCAGGATTTAGCTTTATGCATTAGGAATAAATCTATGACAAAAGTTTGAAAATAAGAGCTTTTATTACATTAACAGGATGGAAGCTAACATACACAAGCTTTCAGGGTCTAATTATATTACCCCTCCTCTGATTTTCACCAGATGTTGAATTTGAGACTACCAGTAAAGTGAGTGGGATATTCTATAGACGCCAGGAGAGAATTTGTAAGATCTTAAACTTGTGCAAAGAAGTCTGTAAATCACCACAAACAGTGAGAATAATAAACCAAATAATATTTTCTCGAGGACATTTCCTGTCGTATGGATTGTGAGCCCAGGGGGCTTCAGCCATACAAACATTAGTGTATTAAAATTCTGCTTTTCACCCAGATAAAATCCATATACCTGTGGAGCAGTTGCTGTTTCTGAACAGTTAGTGAAGGTGCTGTCATGTTTTCCTTTCCTTCCGCCCAAGCCCTGTGTAAGCAAACAAACAATCTCTGAGGAATGTGGATTTATTCTGTGGCTCTCCACAGAGAGAAAATATTGAAATACGTCTTAAAGGGTCAAAAAGGTTGGCAATTTCTGTTTCACTAGCAATTTTTGTTATGTTAGGAAGATACTTCTTGAAAAGAAATAGTTACTCCTCTGTTCATCTGTTTTCATGACAGAGAAGGGTACTGAAATGTAAATGCAAAGCTGTAATATCAGAAGGACAAAAATAATTTGAATTGTACAGACAGACAAGCTGCATTTTTTGCTGTTTCATAAAAACAAAACTGTACATGCTGAGAGGAATGTGAACTTCTGGTTTCCTCTCTACAATCTAAAAGTGTGAAAAGGCAATATGAAACTGACAGTAAATTCATGTTGTACTAGCAACAGAAACTGTTCACTAGAACTTGTATGGGTTACCTTTCAAATCACAAATGAGGAAAAATATACTGTGATTTTTGCCTGTAAGCTCCAAAACAATCATCAGACAAGGAGAGAAAGCACAGCTCAGCATCTGGCTCATCATACAACTCAATGGCTGTTTTAGGAACATCATCCAATAATTTGATTTCACTCATCCTACATTTTTTTTTATATTGACAGTAATTTTGCTAGTATTCTGCTTATAATGTGTGTAATTCAAGATAAAGTTACTATCTATAATTGAAAAGGACTCATTCTTCATAATGCAATGTATGGAATAATAGAAAAAGGAAGAAATTACCTAAAAGAAAAATAGAAGAACTTCAGTTAGGTAAACTTACATCAGGTGTTTGAATAACATCTGTCAAAAGCAAATTAAAATATTAAGAAAGATAAAAACAAAGGTCTTGGTAAAAGTTTTGAGGTTTGTAAAGCTGTGTCATACATTACAAAGAATTGCAATTCGTGCTGCAAAATTCATGGTAGAGATCGCGTATCTACCACAAAGTAAGACAACTATCTATCTACGATAATATCTAGGATTATTACCAGAGCAAGAAAAAGCGCGTACTTCAATAGTTCATTATCAAAAGTATTATGATCAACGGAGGAAGTCAGGAGATGGCATACTCTAAAAAAATGTTCTACAGCTACTGGATGTGTTGCCTCAAAAGAAGCATCAGCTCTGCTGTCCGTGTGCTTCACAGGTGGTTTACACATGTGTGAGAGTTGATCTATTTGGGATGTCTGTGCATGTGCAGAAATAATTCTTCATAGTCTGTGTAGGTGTGTGGTACTTCCAAGAAACTTTGAATCTATTTAGGTTATAATACCAACCATCTGTTTACCAGATACAGGTCCAATTTATAAGTCCTCCCAGCAGACCTACAGATTTCCAAGCTCACTTCACTTGTACTAGCTTCTGCAAGTACAAATATTTCCAGTTGGAAAAAAGAAAGCAGAAGAAAACAATCCTTTACAAAAAGTATATGTCTACATGAGGAGTATGAGAAATAGAGACTATTTCTTCCTATTTCATTATATCAGATTAAGCTGGACCCCTAAAGTGATCTTTCTTTTTGTCTCTAATACTCTCACAGTAAATAGTAAAGTAGGTATCTTGTCTTTGAATGGCAAAAGTTAATTCCGTTTGCATGCTTAGCATAGTTTACACTACACTATGAATTGTTTCTGCAGCTTTTCCAAAGATACTGATGCAAAAACATGTGTACACAGTTTTTACTGACAAAGGGTGTATATGGCAAATATATTGTTAAGGAAAAAATAGGAATTACTTATCTAAGTCACTTTAGTTTAAAATGACATGTTTGTTTCTTATTGAAATGTTCTTGAATACATATTTCTGATCAGCAATACACCTTCAGAAAACAGCAGTCATCTTCAACTCATAATGTTTTACCTTATCCCATTGAGAAAACTCAGAAACCATTCAAGGCCATCAAATTTATAGGAAACACAAAAACTTACACTTAGATGTGAGTGTTGCTCTGGAGACTGTTTTCTGTTCATCTAGAATTCTTTCTGATAGCTGGCATTTCATTTAAGGTCAACTTTTTCATAAGTGGCCGCAACTTGTACAGTTTTCATTTTGTGGACTCCTTATTTAGGCCCAAGTCTGAAATTTCAGGAGGGTCTGAGTGACTGCAGCAGCTGATGTCAGTAGTACAGTGCTCTGATGGTGTAAGGTAGTATATAATATATGAAGTGCCCAAAGGCTAACCTTTGTGCTATGTCCAAATACACCACTAACAGCTGTGTAAATGCAGCAGTATAATTATAGATGTGTCTATACTCATGCTGAAAGCTGCTCCTGTACACCCCAGAATATCATTCAGCAATATTTCATGGACGGTAGGCAAACCAGTGAAGACTATTTCACAAAAAGACTTAAGGCAAAGCACTATGTATATGATATGTAAGCACTCTATGATATGCATAGATCCCAGCTGTAGGTTTCCTGGATTGGGCAGTGTGCCAATGTCATAGTTGAGCCTGTGATTGCTCCAAGGTTAAACAATGTAGGTATAGTTTGCATGTACAACAGGAAGCATGCCAGGAGCTGTGAAGGTAAATTAATTAATACTTCTTATATTTTCTCTAATTAATAATACCTGCACTCATGTACTTTATTGAGGGATTTTATAGAAAAACTATTTAGGAAACTGATATGACACAGTACGGTTATAAATATGCCAAGGGCCATACAGAATGAAGGTGATAAATCATTGCAATAAGAGTTCATTAAGTGAACACTGAATACTGAATGAGGCAAGGAAAAATATTATGTAATTATGAAATTAAAGATTGTATTGTTGTGTATTTACACATGGACTCTATTAATGTTTCTGCAACAACTGCCAGCTATTGTCCACCATGACCACATCTAAAAGGGTTATTTTCAGTTAATTTGGAGGGTGAAACTATACTCTGCAATGTACTTGGAAAATTATTTTTTACAAATAAATACAAATGTAATCAGGATACAAAAATCCTCCTGCACTCTTCCCATTTTATGATAGCATATTCTTTGTGGTTTTAAAGATCAAGTGCCCACCAGTGACACTGGGAGAAATCCTGGAGGTGCCTATAAGATTGGAGTGTTAGAGATCACTGAATACTTAGGCAAGCTAAATAAGACTTTTGATTTCCCTCTGTCTTTACAAGTTTGCTCTATAGTGCAAAGGAAAAGTTTGGTAACTTTAGAACCTGGCCCAGCTCTAAAACTCTCCATAAATTTTTACTACATCCAAGCTTCATGTCCAGAACTACCATATCACCTTTTCAGGTTGTTTGGCCTTTGTCATCTCCTCTCTGCTAACACTGTGACAAGCAGGTCAACTCCACATTAGAATTTCTTGTGCAGACTGAGTTAATTCTAGATAGTTCCCTGAACCAAAAATTTAAGGTCCACCAGTCAATTAAATCAAGGGTTGGATTGAGAAGGATTGTTCTCTGTTCACTATGACAGATGTCCTTGTTTTAAGAGTGGCAGTAAGTAGTACAAATTGCCTTCAACCTCCATCCTCTGTCAAACTGATTTTGCAGATTTTTTGTCCTTTAGTAAGATGCTTTCCCTCTGAAAACCAGATCATACTCTAACCAGATAGTGATATTTGATTGAACTATAAATCTATTAAAGTAAGTGTCACTCAGGATTATCTGGAGGTTAATTAGAGAAGTACATCCAGAGATTTTTTTGCTGTTGTTCATAATGAAAGAAACTTTCCTAAGGGGTTAAGTCCATTAGATTCAAGATCACATTTCCAGTCTGCCCTGGAAATAACCCTGACTTTTCACACTCTGAGGTAAGTATTTTTTTTATTCAGGAATGTAAACAAATAAATGAGGTTATAAATAATAACTTGCTGCCTGACTGATCCAGATTTTCATTTGTATGGTTTGGTACAGCCAATTTCAGAAAAATTTGATTTATACAGTCACTGGCGAGTCATGGTTTTATTTGTTGTGACTGATAAAGATACTGAGCTAAAAGTAAATATGCATTGGACATATTTTATTGATTGGAGAGATCATTTGTGTTTTGGAAAAATTTCAACAAACAGCATTTCACTTGTATGAACTAGAGAAGAGAAATTTGCTTTTCCCGCTTTTCTGTCAACTAGTATCAATTGCTAAAAACAAATTTTGTTATTTCAGTTACACTGATGTAAATTTAAGCTGAAGTCAGACCAGTTTCTGTAAATTTTTACCAAGTAACCAGGAGACATTTTTTTTCAGATAGATGGCACAGATGCAAAACTCGTAGTATATCAAAATGCAATATCAGTACTACTATTACTCCAGTTGCTTCTGAACATTGCAGGAGCTGCAACTTTCAATTCAGTATTGCTTTGTCATTCATTGGAATACTTACAGGCCTTGTTCCTGCCACTGATTTTGTGATAAAGTTCTCCTTTTAGACCCTATTATATTCTTGAGAGGAAGTCCATATCAAAAGTGTATGCCTGAAATGGCACATTTGTATATTCAGATCTTTTAATATACTCACTAAGACCATCAGTTCACTGATGAAGATGAGGAGATAAAGGTGACATGGTACTTCCACTGCCAAAAAGTTCAAACTTATCTTTCTACAAACTTTTTTCAAAATAAAATATCTCATGTTACTGCCAGCATAAAGACACTTTAAGTAATATTTTAAAAGTCTGCAAGTTTTTCTTTGCTGCAACAACGTATATTTCTGAAAATCAAACTTAATAACTCAGCAGGTTTTTTTGCCATTTTTTGCTTTTGAGAAACAGGGTCTTGATCCAGTTATTTTAGCAGTTTCTAGAAATGAACATCCAGAAAACTAAAGTGTGCTTACATTGTGCAAAACATCTGCACACATGAAGTTAATGCAAACTGGAAAGCAAGATGTTAAGAAACACATTCCACTTGTAATGCCAGTATTAGCTATGACGATTTCCTTCAGGATGTCCTAAACAATTGCTAGCTCAGTCAAATATACACAATCCCCAATAATATTTTGTAAGAAAGTTCTACATTCAGATACATACTTTGCTGCTTATTTGAGGTGCATAACTACTGTCAATATGTTTAAATGAATGATTTTGAGTTATTCTCACGGAAAAGAGCTACACTGATTTAAGCAGTTCTCCTCTCCAGAAGTCTTTAGTGAGATCTGAAAGCCTTCTGTAAATTGCACGAACATCTCTTGGGTCATGCTTTATACTTCTGGCATATGCTCAAGCAATTTAATTGCTTAAAGCAGGAAATATAAGAAATTGCACTTGTTCTCTTTGTATGCTCTCTCTAAGTAGACTACAACTTTGAAGAGATTTTGTTATTCAGAAAGAATCTACTAAAATTTCATGCAGCTATGTTTCATTGTTATGCTATATTTTAGAATCATAGAATCATAGAATAGTTAGGGTCAGAAAGGACCTTAAGATCATCTAATACCAACGCCCCTGCTGTGGGCAGGGACACCTCACACTAAACCGTTTCATCCAAGGCTCTGTCCAACCTGGGCTTAAACACCACCAGGGACAGAGCATTCACAACCTACCTGGGCAACCCATTCCAATGCCTCGCCACCCTTATAGTAAAGAACTTCTTCCTTATATCCAATCTAAACTTCCCTGTTTTAACCCGTTACCCCTTGTCCTATCACTACAGTCCCTAATGAAGAGTCCTTTCACAGCATTCTTATAGGCCTCCTTCAGATACTGGGAGGCTGCTATGAGGTCTCCATGCTGTCTTCTCTTCTCCAGACTTAACAGCCCCAGTTTTCTCAGCCTGTCTTCATAAGGGAGGTGCTCCAGTCCCCTGATCATCTTTGTGGTCCTTCTCTGGACTTGTTCCAACAGTTCCGTGTCCTTTTTATGTTGAGGACACCAGAACGGCACACAATACTCCAGGTGAGGTCTCACAAGAGCAGAGTAGAGGGGCAGGATCACCTCCTTTGACCTGCTGGTCATGCTCCTTTTGATGCAGCCCAGGATCCGGTTGGCTTTCTGGGCTGCAAGCTCACACTGCTGGCTCATGTTCATTTTCTCATCAACCAACACCCCAAGTCCTTCTCCACAAGGAGATTGCTCTGAATCTCTTCTCTGCCCAACCTGTAGCTGTGCCTGGGATTGCTCTGACCCAGGTGTAGGACCTTGAACTTGGCATGGTTAAATGCCATAAGGTTGACATCAGCCCACCTCACAAGTGTGTCAAGGTCCCTCTGGATGGCATCCCTTCCCTCCAGCGTATCAACCGAACCACACAGCTTGGTGTCATTGGCAAGCTTGCTAAGGGCGCACTCAATCCCACTGTCCATGTCAGTGACAAAGATGTTGAACAAGACCGGTCCCAACACCGATCCCTGAGGGACACCACTTGTTACTGGTCTCCAGCTGGACAACTCTGTGTGTGCGGCCATCCAGCCAGTTCTTTATCCACCGAGTGGTCCACTCATCAAATTAATGTCTCTGCAATTTAGAGACAAGGATGTTGTGTGGGACAGTGTCAAATGCTTCACACAAGTCCAGGTAGATGACAGCAACTGCTCTACCCCTGTCCATCAGTAGAAGGCCACCAAATTGTTCAGGCAAGATTTCCCACCCACCTTTTTTTTTTGTCTTGTGCCTTAGCGTGCCTTCCAGGAGAATCTGCTCCAAGATTTTGCCAGGCACAGAGGTGAGACTGACTGGTCTGTAATTCCCCAGGTCATCCATTTTCCCCTTCTTGAAAATGGGGCTTATATTTCCCTTTCTCCAGTCGTCAGGACCTTCACCTGACTGCCATGGTTATAAATTAGTGATCCTTCCACAGGAATTTAAATTCCACAGGAATTTTAAAACTGTTTATGACACCCATATCTTTGGTTATTTCTGATGTGATCACGGAATGGTTGAGGCTGGAAGGGACCTCTGGAGGTCATCTGGTCCAAACCCTGGCCCAAGCAGGGCTATCTATAGCCAGCAGGACCATGTCCAGAAGGCTTTTCTGTATCTCCAAGGATCAAGATTTCACCACCTGTCTGTGCAACCTGTGCCAGTGCTTTGTCACCCTCACAGTGAAAAACTGTTTCCTGATGTGCAGGTAGATTGTCCTGTGTTACCGTTCATGCCCACCACATCTAGTCCTATCGCTGGGCACCGCTGGAAAGACCCTGGCTCCATTTTCTTTGCACTCTCCCTTCTGGAATTTATATATTTCGATAAATTTTCCCTGTGTCACCTCCTACAGCTGAACAGTCACAGCTTTCTCAGCCTTTCCTCTTAACAAAAACAGTCCAGTCCCTTCATCATCTTTGTAATCTTTCACTGGACTCTCTCCAGTGAATCCATGCCTGTCTTGTACTGGGGAATCCAGTACTGGACCCATTACTCCAGGTGTGTCCTCACCAGTGCTGACTAAAGACAAAGGATCACCTCCTTCTAACTGCTGCCATTACTCCTCCCAGTGCAGTCCTGGACATTATCATCCTTCTTTGCTGCAAGGGTACATTGATGGCTCATGTGAGCAGTCATGTAAATCACATTTTTACCATAATGAGTAATTTGCCAAAGAGGAACAAGAAAATTAAAGAGATTTCTCGAGGATTGACTAAGATCATTTGTGTTAAGAAATGCCACATGAAACCAGCATGAAAACAACTTAGAAACTCTCATTATGTGTGAATTTTCTTGGAGAAACAAGTCACTGTTATATTTTGCAATTTACAGTTTGTGAAAAACTACTAAAAAGATTTTTGGAGTTGTCACAGACAACTAGTCACTTTTGTGAATAATAATGCTTGCAAATAGTCGTTTAGGACTTTCTTTCCCACCCCTCATTAACAACTTCTTCCTGCTGATAGCCATCAATTCCATGAAAAGAAAATTTATTTTTTAGAGTGAATGAATAGCAAGGAAAATAATTTAAGTCTGCATTACACAAGACAACGGGTGCAGTGGAAATGGAAAGCCTGACATCACTCAAGGGAAAAAAAAAAAGAAAAAGAAAAAGAAAAATACAACCCTTCATTTTCCTCCTTTACTTTACACTTACCAAGAAGACTGAAATCTCACTGGGAGCTGCCTGTAAATCTGAGCCATGCATCCTGCTGCTGACTGTACCCAATCCAGTCCCATCCCTGAGTAAATTTGTGTCCACCTTAGATGCTGAGAGCAGGCAGCCAGGCTAGAGACCACTTTCTTTCTTGTCCATGATCCTGAAAGCTCAGGAACAGCTTGATGCACAAAGTTGTGGGTCTTCAGGTCTTGGTCTCTCACTTCCTGCCCCTCTCAGGGGCCTTTGCTGATACCCTTAGGTCACCTCCAACAGTCCCTGCCCCACCAGACATCAATGCTTCTTCAGCACTCAGAAAAGAAAAGAGGTGTTTCAGCAAGAGATAACTGTCTGCTTTTAACTAAGTTAGTGGTTTGGTGCAACAAACTCCAGTGTTTGAGCCAAGATTAAAATTTAAAGGAGTCAGGGGCCAATACTTATATAACTGCCTTACAGTAAAGTTGAGCTGTTATATTTCAGAATTTGCTACACAAAATTAAAACAAGATACTACATATATTAAAAATATTGCATACATTATTTGAAAGAAAATGTTAACACTGCTGATGCAAATTATATCTTTTTTATTAACATTAATGCCCAAATTTTAATTGGCTTTGGCATCCACAGTTTCAAAAGTAAGATTAATACTTATGTAAAATTATAGCATAAAAATCTTTAAGACATTCTCATACTGATCTTGCTATAGCAATTTTCCATTTTCAGAACTACAAATTGAAAGGAAGAACACATTTAAAATTTCTCTGAATGAGAACTAAACTTTCTGAAACCTCAAAAAAAGAAAAAAAGAGCTGTTTATTCAGAATCAGATCTATACCGATAAATGCCTATGTGCAAGCATGCACACGTGCATGTTTGTGGCAAGTAAAACAATAAGGAAATGATATGTTTCTCTAAGTTAAGGCTTTTAGTTTTCATGCTAATAAGATTAAATCTTCCATTTGTCATTTTATGATGAAAAGTGGATACAGTGTGCCAGTGGTGTCCTAGCTACTTTGCCTCAGAGAAAATACATTCCTACAAGGGGGTTGTGTGATATATTTAAATAGAAAGATTTCATTTCTTGTCCATATGTGTGTTCAGCAAAGTCTTTCTTTTGTTATTCCCTGTGAAAATGTGTCACACCTATTTTCCATGGAAAGCAGAAATTCACGTATAATTCTATAATTAAGAACATTTAAGAACATGAGAAAATTAAGAACATAAAATTTATAATAATTTTGACCTAGGAAAATGAACTGATAGCTGGTTAGCTAAATGGATGCATATATACACATATGTGTATGTGTATCTACATATACAAACATTTATAGCTATATAAAAACGTTTGGATGTGTAGACCTATAACTACTTGAATATCTCAATGTAACACAAGAGAAAAAGAAGAGCTACTTGTTGATTGTTTTTAATACTTTGCCATTGAATTTCACTGGTTTTAGCCCTTCGGTGCTGTTACTATTATGTCCATGCAAATGAAGGGATGTGCTTTGGGAAGTAACCCTACTTGTCTGATACAGTGGATGCTTTAATAGCGGCTCACACTGCATGGGTATTCTTATCCTAGGGCAGTCTTAAGTAGGAACATTTAGTTCCCTGAACCATTTTTAATCATAAATACCTTTTCACTGGAGACCTGTCTAATCTCCTAACTCATTTATTTCAAGGATTCTACAGGTTTTAAACACTTGTTCTCTTTGATATAGGGTCTGTTTCAGTTAACCCTGATTGAAATGTTCAGTTTTATTACTAGTTTCTCTGTGGACCCTATTAAATTAATATTTCACTACCTCATGAACTCCAAAGACCACATTCTTACAATATGGATTTGAAAAAAGCTTTAATGTTGTGGGCACAAATTTAAGGCATAGTTTAAATAATTCAATAAAAGTCATGTACGAGAAATGTGTTGAAGGAGTGTTATGCTCTACCCCCTGTCACTATTCAGTGTCTTCTGGTGAGTCATAAGTGGCCTATATCCAGCAATCAAAAGAATTATCCAGGTACTTAAAATTGTGCACAAGATAAAGTACATTGCCAGATCAAAGGCTCAATGTGCTTACCAAGTTATGGACAGAATAATAGGGGCGCTAGGTCTGGGTCAAGGAGAAATGAAAATCTTCATGACAAAATGGGATATGTGTGATCCTGAGTGTGATATGGCAATCAATTTTTTTTCTTTTTTTCTCATGAAGCTACAATTTTAGACATACATATACTGTTACACCCAGAAGGACAAACTGCATTTTATTGTGCAATTTGTATCCTCCACATAAGTGGTATAAATCTGTATATTTTTCTCTTGGAAAGTAGAGGTTATTAGATTTGCAGAAAGGAAAGAATTTAGTCATCTTAATTGTTGCAAGTTAGTGTTAGAAACTGATGCAAGCAACATGGAAATTATCGGAAAACATATTGTTGCAGAAAATAGTACTCACAAGTAGACGTGAATGCACAGTCCATCCCAGGGATGATGAGAAAGCTTCAGAATGTAAAAAAAAAAAGACCTAAACCTACTTTTCCAGTTCTGCCATCTTCATGCTCATGGGCATTTCTTTCCTGACCTCAACACAATGAGATATTCCTAGGATTAGAGAAATGCAAGGTATAAGTTTTGTAACGCATTTTGATAAATTGCTTTTGTTTGAAAGTCAAATTAAAGCACAAAAGTGAAATTCTGTTTTTTAAAAATCTTGAGAAAGTGCTACTGAAACATATTTGAATCTCTCTGAACTTGATTGAAAATGAAATAAGCACAAAGATAAGGATGAGAAAGAGGCCAGATTTTCAATTATTTTAAATTGGAATATTTGATATATTCCAAAACTGCACAAATGTTATTTGTACAAATATCATTTAGCATATTTTCTCCCTTATGACATGCAGACTACTGTTTTGTATAGCCTGGAATTTGAAAAAGACAATATTGGTTTCAGTGAAATTACTTTTTAAAGTTAATTGCAAACTGAAGTATTTTTCTTCAAGATAATTATGATAATAATAAGGTAATAATTAATTAAAATAATTTGTCATCTTAGACTCACAAATACTGTAAGTTAGTAGTAAAGAGAAATTAAAATAAGTAGCATTTCAAATAGGTAGATCAGTTGCTAAAAGGATGTTTTGATGCTGAGATATCCTTAAAAAAAATAAAATCATAAATTCAATAATGTTTGGTGGTACTGGACTGATGAATATTTTTTTGCAAGTGTTATTTTGTGTATTTTCCTGACTAGCAATGAAAAAAGGAAAATGATTGTTAAGAATAAACAAGTAAAAATATTTACCGGCAGCTCAGAAGCTCAAGTTGAAGGAATTTAGACTACATATTTTATTGATTAATTACTATCAAGCCAACAAACTTGAATGACAGGTCCAAGATACCCTTTCTTTTAATTTTGATTTTCTTCTACTTTGTTTTTTAAAAAAAAGAAAAAAACCAAAACAGGTATATGTATTGAAATACCATTGGCAAGATAAGCAATGCAATGAAATGAGATTACAGCAACTAAGAAATATTTTCCTTATCCTGATTCTTTTAGCGAAATCAAGTTAATATTTGGAGCTGAAGTCAACCAAGATAGACAGTGTCTGAGCACTACTGCTGAGACTAAAGGGTCACAGCTCTAAAGAAAATCTGTTACTCTACAGATTAAGATAGCTAAGAATTTATAGGGATTTTGTCAGATCAAATTTACCCATGAGTTTAAGTTAAATAAAAATCTCAAATATAACAGAAATAAAAATATTATCTTTTTAAATCCCTTAACGGAAATATTCTCTTGCACTCTTCAACATGAAAGTCAATATTATGTGAGGTCATTAAAACATAAATACCAAATGAATTATGAAATTAGACAGTTTAAGAAAATTTTCTCCCAGAAATCCTAGTATGGAACAATACCTGCATGTAGGTTACAGCTACTATATTCTTACCTAAGTGGTATGAATTTATCATTAAAAAGAGACTACTTATAGAGAGATCCTGAGATGGGATTATGATACAATTTGCTGACCTATACATAATGTATACTTTTGATAACATTTATATGGTATTCATGATTTGTCAAAGTGTGGTTCAAAACTGTTCAACTACTTTGAAGCAATTACAGAGATGTTTCATTTTATTAGCAATATAAATAAATATTGCCTTATTGAAAGGATCATAAGGGATTATTTAGCTGAATTACTGTCTGCAAAATATGGCATATTGACAGTGCAATTTTACACAGACAAGGCAACACACATATGTTGATGTACTTGTCAAATTCTTCAGTAGAGAACACCAAAGTTGTGGAAGGTTTAGAGCATGGACATGAATGCACACAAAAATAGCAAGAAATAGTGCAAGATAAAACCATTTTTTTTGTGTGTGTGTTTTTTTTTTATTGTTGGCACATTTGTGGCTCTTTATTAATATTTCCACACACAAATCAGACACATTTAAACCTAGGGTTACCAATATATGCACGCAAAATGAGTTAAAAAGTGCACAAGCATCTTCAAAAACTGAATCTTTGCATATATACACACACCTCTCCTAGGAAGACAGTCTGAGAGAATTGGGCTTGTTCAGTCTGTAAAAGAGAAAGCTCCAGTAGACATTACAGCAGCTTCCAGTACCTAAAGGGGAGATGGATTCTGGAGGAAAGGGGAGAGAATCTGGATGGAGGGGGACATTTTACAAGGGCGTGCAGTGACAGGATAAAGGGGAATGGTTTTAACCTGAGACATTATGGCAAAGCTCTTCACTGTGAGGGTGGTGAGGCACTGGCACAGGTTGCCCAGAGAAGCTGTGGCTGCCCCATCCTTGGCAGTGTTCAAGACTAGGTTGGACGGGGCTTTGGGCAACCTCCTCTAGTGGAAGATGTCCCTACCCATGGCAGGGGGTTGGAACTGGATGAGCTTTAGGGTCCCTTCCAATCCAAACCATTCTACGATTGTATGATCCTAAATATCTGACTCAGGGCATCTGAGCTTAAATTAACATAAATAAGATCTGTATTATGTCTGAATTCTAGATTGTCATTCTGTGTGAAGAAAATGGCATGTGAAAATGTGAACTTCATTTTATAATTTGTATTAAAGCTTTAAGAATTCACACCTCACATTAGAATAAGCAGGTAGAAATAATTTTTTGCGTCTGTGCGTAAATCATGGAGTTATATACTTGTGCATGTAAATAACAGGTAGGACTCAAATGACAAACACAACATTCATTTCTTCCCCTTTCATTTTCATATCTGTACTTTTCACCAAATTTGGGAAGAAAAATGGCATACTTAATCACTCAAGCACTATCTTCTAATACCAGTCAATACTGCAACAACAACTGCAGAATGTATACAGTTAGACATATTTCATTCCTGAATACTGGTGAATTTTCCTCTTCTGCTGCCAACATTGCTCAGTTTGGTATATCTTGCCTGCTGATAAAATCTCACTAGGCTGGTGAAGAGCTGTCATTTCATGTTAGTGGGACATTTCAAGTGTTGAATTTTAAAGCACCCGATGTTTAAACAGCAACATATGCTGAAGTGTTGATGGAATCATACTAAAAATGTAATGCATATATTTTTCAGGCAGAAATCAAAGTCCTAAAGAAAGTAACAAAATCATATAGCATATATTCAAGCCAGTTTCTTCACTGTTTCATGATGATTTGTCCATTGTTTTTCTTTCTTAATCAGAAATACCTAACTTCTGATTTAAATATTTGCAGAAAACCCTCATTCAGTTGTAGAAATTAATGCTGCTTTCTTGATCACAAATTGTCTGAACCTTCTTAAATTCAACTCTTTGGGTGTTTTTTTTTTATTAAAAAGATTATATTTGTTGGGAAAATTATTTTAAGGATGCATTAACCCTCCTGGTCAAACAGAAAGAAAGAAGACTGAGAGAAGCTGCAGAATGGCCAACAAGAGTTGTGACAAGTGCTTGTCTTCACTACCTGGTTAGTTTTGTGCAATGTGAATTGCCCCCTCTTGGCCCCATTTTAAAGTGTCCCAGGGTTCCCCAGGCCTGCCCACACAGTATCAGAAGTGGAGTAACTTGTAGCAAAGCTGCAATCCCAGCAATCTATGTAGAATAACAAAGCAGGGCTTTTTTATGTCTAAGTTGTTACCTCTCTTGCCTGCTTTAGCATCTAAATTCTTCCCCTTTCTTAAGTACTCCTCCTGGCTTATGCCTATAAGATTTAGAAACTGTAGGCTCCAAAGCCGTGCAGATAAGATGAGAGTGGCCATTTAATTTTTCTTTTTTTAAGTCTCTATCCTAGGTAATATACCTCAGGTAAACTGCAGGGCCAGCTTAAGCTGCTTAGTGACAAGCAGAGAACATGACATCGTTGCTGATTTCATGCCAAACATTTATCTGCAGTTTCTTGTATTTTTCTTAAAGTCACTGATAGCACCAGATTGGCCACAGAATGAGAGTTCCAGCAGCCTGGGAAGGAACCTGATAGAAAAAAAGGAAGAAAGGCAAAGCCATCCACACATAGCAGTGAAATCACAGAATCAGAGAATGAATCATAGAATGGTTTGGGTTGGAAGGGATCTGAAAGACCATCTAGTTCCAACCACCTGCCAAGTGCCCCTTTCCAAAACTCTTTTTCTATGAAGCCAGGTGCCATTGCTTTGCCTTTCCCTTTTCTTACTTCTCCTTTTTCCTTTTTGACAATTTCCCTTTTTTTTTTGTCCACAAACCCACTCCATCTGCTGCTTCCAGAATACCATGCGGCCATGTGGCTGTCATTTGTGGCTATCTGATGCTAAAATTCTTTTCCAAGTCAGTAGCCTTATTCCCTACCTGCAAAACTCCCTTTTTATGCAGTTCTCTCTCAGTATCCTGCTTCGGGAAACTGGTTACCATGCAGTTTACCAGCTTCCTCCAAAAGATGCCCAAAGCACTGCTTCAGAAAATTTATAGTACGTAAAAGCAAGAATCCATGTGAAAATCCTTCCTGGAGGGCTGCTTCAGTTCTCCTTCCTTTTTTTCCTACACTTTCATGCCCCCTAATCTCCCCACTCCACTGATCACACACATATGAAAGGGGCACAATCTTTCTTTCTTCCTTATGCTCATTATTTACAGTCTGTGGGCCTGAACTTGATACTTCCTATCTAAGGCTCTCCACAGGGATAATTACCACTTCTTCTGCCCCTGCATCTTTCCTCTTCTAGTGGCTTCTTAGCCTGAGAATGCTCCTCTCCTGGGGAAGGCTAGAAATACCTATCTGTAGAGGAAGCAGTTATCCCCTTCAGCTAGGAACATCATTGTATATGGCTTCCATGCCTAGAGGTAGATGTATTAAAGCTGGCTCCTTCTTCCAGAAATCATGCACTTTTTTAACTTGCCAAAAGAAATGTACAGATATCCACTATAAAACTTTTAAGAATGTGAATTGCAAGGAAACAGGCACTTGCCTAGGATTCAGACTGATCAGCCAGTCTGTACATCATCACATTAGTCTGGGGACTGTCTTCTCTACAGGAAGATTGCCAAATCTGAGAAAAAAATGTACAGACAAGGTTTAATTAGTTAGGGTCCACAAGTAAAAATGTCCCTGACTACTGGGGCAAGTTCATTTGGGTATAGTCCTGCCGCAAGTGATTGAAAGACAATTTGCTCTTTCTTGGGCAATCTGGAAGTTGTCAAAGCCCACACAGAATCCAAACACATCTACAGGCTTCCTCCTCCCAGCTCTGGTCAAGGATGGATTGCTGTGAGAAAGATAGGGAACATAATGTAGGTTTTGCTTGCCGTTAGGATCAAATGAGAAATGAAGACTGTTGCTTTAGGACTGAGATGATGTACATTATATGAAAGGAAGGATTGCTACTGTCTCTTGTAAAGTTCAAGGGCATAAATCCAGACCATAGGTTTCTACTCATGGAGCTATAAAATACATCCAGTATTAGAGCCTGTGAATGAAGATAGGACAGCCTACCAGTGTAAAAACACATACAGCTGCATATATATGTACAGATGCACGTTATACGTGTGATTTATACTTTGATATGTTCTCATGTGCACATACATATAGACACATGCACACACAAACACCCATTTCTTACTTACAGTTAATATATTATTTCATTATTTCAAGGGACATAATTCTCTTCGTAATTTTGAAGTCTGTTCATTTTTGGATTTTGTTGCCCTCTGATAATACCTGTGCAGATATCATTGACACTGAGCTACAATTTACTGTCATGAACAGTGTCCTTTCTTAAGAACTTTAAATTCTAAGAGAAAGTATTTTTATTTTCTTACTGCTTCTGTTATCAGGATTAACATCATGAAGTTCAATAAGGGCAAGTGCAAGGTCCTGCACATTGAAATCAATACAAACTGGGGAACGAATAGATTGAGAGCAGCTTTGCAAATAGTTGGGATACTGGGAGATGAGAATCTGGGTATGGGTTCTCAATGCATACTTTGAGCCCAGCAGGAAGTCTGGCTATCAGGTCAAGGGAGATGATTCTCCCTCATCTTCTGTTATGCTGAGACCTTATCTGGATTACTGCTTCTAGCTCTGGGATCCCCAGCACAAGAGCAATGTGGAGCTGTTTGAGTAGGCCTGCAGGCGGCCATTAAAGTGATCAGAGGGCTGGAATCCCTCTGCTCTATAGAAAAACTGAAAAGAGCTGCGGTTGTTCAGCCTGCAGAAAAGAAGGCTCTGGGGAGAACTTATTGCAGCCTTTCAGTATATGAAGATGGCTTATAAGGAAGAGAGATTTTTTACCAAGATCTGTAGTAACAAGATAAGGGGGAATGGAGAAATGGTTTTAAACTAAGTGTGTTTTTATAATGAGGATGGTGAGTTACTGGAACAGATTGCTCAGAGAAGCTGTGGATGCCACATCACTG
Source organism: Pezoporus occidentalis (assembly GCF_034315485.1). NCBI lineage: Eukaryota > Metazoa > Chordata > Aves > Psittaciformes > Psittacidae > Pezoporus > Pezoporus occidentalis. Next base: position 822,990 of record NW_026914201.1, read on the forward strand.
GTAGTGCTTAAAGTCATGTTAGAAGAGACTTTGAGCAAGTTGGTGTAGTGAAAGATGTCAGGGGGTTTGGACTAGTTGATCTTTAAAGGTCCCTTCAAATCCAAACAATTTCATGGTTCTATATTTTTAAAACTATTAAACATCAAGAAAAAAAAATATTTTCTTTTAAACCTGAGTATATACAGCATTTCTACTGTCTTCGATAGATGAGTATCAAGGTTTTTTAATATTTTAGTTGGTCAGTTGGTTTACTGTTTTTCTTTCTTTTTCTCCCCTCACACTCTTCACATATTTTCTTTGTGAAAGAAACCTGCATACCTTACCTATTGTGCTAGTCATTGTACAAAAAGGAAGGAAAATTAAAGTATTTAGAAACAGATTTGATAAAACAAGAGTGAATGTGAAAGCAGAAGATCACGTCTGTGCTGCAGATTAAGGTCTTTCTCAACATGTAGGTGGCCTGGAGCAGCGCTTTGCACAAAAGCTGGAAGATATTTTCTTTTTAAGACTTTTTTTACGTACGCAGGATGAGTCATCAACTCATACACTGGAATCATGCCTTCCAAAAGAGGTTCCTGGAAGACCTCAGATTAAACAATTTCTATCCTGAGCTATCTTGTTTAAATTTACCTTGTGTATTTTTAAGCTACAGTACAGTCACAGAGTCAGAGTCATGGGCAAAGAGAGGCTAAAGCTCCTCAAACCCAAAATGAAATAAAATCCCATATCTGGGAGATTACGGAATTGTGTCAATATGATATGATGTTTGAAATCAAAATGACTTTGAGTTCTAATTCATGCTTACACAAGAAACCTATTCTGAACATCTTAACTTTAAGCTACCTTCCTTGTCTCCATTCTCAGTTATTTCCAGGACTTTTTTATCACCCCAACTTCTGCTTGTTCTTACATTCATTGTGATATGCTGGTCTATTTAGATCAGTGTGCTTGTCATCTTAACAGATGGTTTACAGAGGTGTTTACTGAAGGTCATACCTTGATTTTTTTTCTTTTTTCTTTTCTGCTTTTATAATGTATTCTTTGATTTAGATTAGATGGACTCATTGAGAGTACTGAATGTGTCCCTATGTTTGTCCATTAGAAAACCTGTGTCTCCTTTTCTTTTTTTTTTTGCGGGGAGGGGGCAGGGGTTAATATTCATGTTTGTTTCGTTTGTTTGGGTTTTTGTTGTTTTTGTTGTTGGGTTATTTTTTTTTTTCTTTCTAATATTGCCATTTCTAATCTAAGTAAGAATAAAGTGGAAATAGTATACAAGCCAACTTAAAAAATATGTATCGCAGTAGGCTAGCTGACATTGGATTTTGTTCTTGTGGAAAACCTCACATAACTTTCCAAGACTGAATTTTTATGAGAAACCATCCAAACGTTTTAAATTTTGTTGAACTCAAAACTCGTTCATTAATATTTACACCTTTATTTCCCTGAGAAAGACTATAAATCACTGCTGCTATTCAAGAAAGATGCTTTACTTTCAGGTATATAATTCATCATAGAATCATTGTTCATGCATAACTCTCTCTCCTGGACCAAAGTAATTCAATATCATAAACAAAAAGAAAGAAATCAAGTAAAAAACAATAGTGGATTAATTACAATTATTTTCAAGGACTATTGTATGCCTACCTTTAAGATAGAGAATTGTTACTTCTTAACACAGAAATTACTTCTTAACACAGAAACTATTCTTTAGTTTAGTTTGGCAAATAAATTTATTTTGTGTGAACTGTGATATGAGCAGTGGTCTTGCAGTGCAAGAGGTATCAAGTTTGAAGTAGAGACCAGTAGAGCTCTGAAAGGAGGCTGACTGGGAGGGTAAAAGAATGTCTCCTTCACAGGTGGGCCACCCAAGAAGGAGAAAAAAGATGTGTAATTGCTAAGCACCTCCATCATATACCTCCCAAAGTATAAAGGTGGTGACCACACCGGGAACATAAGCCAGATCAGTTTCATGATCAATGAATCTATTGTATTACAAGTCATTACCGTAAAGTACAATGAGACAAGAACCTTAGCCCAAGACCCACGCTTGAAAAACACTAATACAGCAAATATAGGCTCGAAGTAAGGTACGATATACTGAAACTGTAAGATCAAGAGGAACAACTTTGAGTGCCAATAAATCAGCATTGTGACGAGTGACTATTAATCTAAAACAATGAATGCTTATCACAAATATGATTAAACATACTCCAGTCAGATCTGTTGTTATCTCAACCCCTCATGCCCCACGCTGGGAGCCAAAAAGAACTGTTGTGGTTTAAACCCAGTCAGCCACAGTTTCTACTCCCCCTCCCTTTCTCTCCTTCCCCATCCCCCCCACCCCCACCCCCACCCCCACCTTGCTCGGGAAGGGGTGGGGAGGAGAATCAAAAGAATGTAACTCCCACGGGTTGAGATAAGAACAGTCCAGTAACTAAGGTATAACACAAATCACTACTGCTACCATCAACGATAATAATGATAAGAGAAAATAACAAGGGAAGAGAATACGATACCACCTGCTGAAAAGAGCCCAACCCAGAAGAGAACGAGTGAGTGCCCTTCCTGGTAACTCCCAGTTTTCTCCCCAGGCACGACATGCTGTGGTATGGAATACCTCCTTGGCTATCTTGGGTCAGGTGTTCTGTCTCCGTTTCCCTCTGTCTCAGCCTTCCCTCCTCCCTGTAAAAGCATGAGACTCACAAAGTCCTTGGTCAGAGTAAACATTACTTAGCAACAACTAAAACCAACGGTGGTATCAGCTCTGTTCCCAGGCTGAAAGTCAAAACACAACACTGCACCAGCTACTAAGAAGGAGAAAAATTGACTGCTACTGCTGAACCCAGGACATCATCATATTTATTATTCAAAGTTAAAAAGGAAATACTCAAAATGCAGTGGAGGAGCTAGGCTACTCTCTGATACCAAGAATATTACATCAACTGGAAAACTTTGCTATTTTTATTTGCAAAAATCTTTCACTTTACAGCATTAGGGAGAAACCCCACTGACTTGCATTGTAGACTTCAAGCTATAAGATAGTTGAGAAGTATGTAGTGACTTCAGGAGCATTTTTAAAACTTTTTTCTTGATAAAAATTTTACACATATGCAAAATCCATGTAGTACATGGAGACTACAAAAGATACTTTAAAGAAGACCTTGACAGGTAGATTTGTGGAAGCTTCTCTTTCTCCCTATGCTTAGTGATATACAGTTCAACTCCATCAAAGAAAGGAAGAAAATGTCATTACAAATGCCAGTTTATTTACAAGATGCTTTCTGGGCAGTATTTGCCTCAGTCACTTAAGCATAAATTAAAGTTTGGACTTGATATGATCAAAGTTTTTAGATGTGATTACTCAAGTGTCACGAATCACAGACATACTGTGTATCTTAGGGGACAGTCAGTAGGGACAGACTTGTCTGTTTTAATCCTTTCTTCTCAAGACAAATATGCCCTTGGAGTTTCTGCTACTGATTCAATGATGCTATCTAATTGGCAATTGAAGATCTGCACATGTTATGCATCTGTACCTAATCCTCAAGCCATGTTTATGCCTCCTGTAAGTCACAAGCAGGCCAAGGACATTGTCTTACAGTTTCAACAGCCCGTGGAAGTCTTTTGATATACACTAGTCTCTTTACATACAATGTGCTCAAAAATTTCATTCACAATGACACTAAGCCTTTGTCTTCTAGTGGGCTAGGCAATGTTCTTTCTTTTGTGGAAGAAAAATGCCACTCTGAAAATCAGTCAAATGTATTCAGAGTAAGAATTTGCACTCACTGGTACTGTGATACTGAAGAATGTGTCATGATTTGCACTGACCTCATGCTTTTGTTTGACTTTAATATAAAAAAACTACAAAGGTGCTGATTTTGAAAACTATGTTTTCTATTATTGTTCTTATTACAATCTATTTGTATAGATGACGATGGCATTATTTTTAGTACACCAATATATAATTGTAGGCTCTTCATATAGTTAGACTATTTTTGTAGTAATAACTCACAAAATTCACAGGGAAATGGCAGAGATTGTAGATCTCCTACGCAAACCAGAAGAATTTACCTCCATCATAAAGACTGTAATACAAAATGAAACAGCAAAAGGAGAGATATTTTTGAGATTCATTACTGATTTCCTGTGTTACAAATATCAGCAAAGATACTGTAAGGTAGAATTAAATTAAAAATTCCTCAATGTATCTGGCAAAGGTGTAGTAGATTTAAAAATTGTTTGGACTAAAGTATAGTGCATTTGATCTTTGAATAATATATATGAATGTATCACAATAGATCTGCTCTTGTCTCAACTATAATTTTCAGCCATCACAGGTTTGAAAGTCCTTTTAGAATCATAGAATCATGGAATAGTTAGGGTTGAAAAGGACTTTAAGATCATCTAATTCCAACGTCCCTGCTGTGGGCAGGGACATCTCACACTAAACCATTTCATCCAAGGCTCTGTCCAACCTGGCCTTAAACGCCACCAGGGATAGAGCATTCACAACCTACCTGGGCAACCCATTCCAATGCCTCACCACCCTTACAGTAAAGAAGTTCTTCCTTATATCCAATCTAAACTTCCCTGTTTTAACCCATTACTCCTTGTCCTATCACTACAGTCCCTAATGAAGGGTCCCTCCCCAGCATCCCTATAGACCCCCTTCAGATACTGGAAGGCTGCTATGAGGTCTCCATGCAGCCTTCTCTTCTCCAGGTGGAGTAACCCCAACTTTCTCAGCCTGTCTTCATATGGGAGGTGCTCCAGTCCCCTGATCATCCTCGTGGCCTTCCTCTGGACTTGTTCCAACAGTTCCGTGCCCTTTTTATGTTGAGGACACCAGGACTGCACACAATACTCCAAGTGAGGTGTCACAAGAGCAGAGTAGAGGGGCAGGATCACCTCCTTTGACCTGCTGGTCACGCTCCTTTTGGTGCAGCCCAGGATATGGTCGGCTTTCTGGGCTGCGAGCACACATTTTCTCATCAACCAACACCCCAAGTCCTTCTCCACAGGGCTGGTCTGAATCTCTTCTCTGCCCAACCTGTAGCTGTGCCTGGGATTGCTCTGACCCAGGGATAGGACCTTGAACTTGGCATGGTTAAACTTCATGAGATTGACATCAGCCCACCTCACAAGCACGTTGAGGTCCCTCTGGATGGCATTCCTTTCCTCCAGCATATCAACCGAACCACACAGCTTGGTGTCATTGGCAAACTTGCTGAGGGCACACTCAATCCCACTGTCAATGTCAATGACAAAGATGTTGAACAAGACCGGTCCCAACACTGATCCCTGAGGGACACCACTTGTTACTGCTCTCCAGCTGGACATTGAGCCATTGACCACAACTCTAGTTCCAACTCCCCTTTCACAGACAGGGACACCTTACACTAGAAATGTTTTGTGCTACATTTGTTCCTCCTTATGTTTCATTGTGGTAATATCAGTATTCCTCTTGTGGCAAGGTTAGACAACTTTCTGCAGGTTAAGACTGAGAATGAGTTTACCCATTATTATCAATTAAGGTGAATAATATAAACTATGCAAAGTGGGTTTTTTTTTGCAAGATTGTTGCTATCAAGTCATGGCAAATTATGACTCTTGTATGATAACACTTCTGGGCTTTCTCAGAATGCAAAACTGTGGAGTTCTGTTTATTGATTGATCGCATAACACTCTATCACATATCACATATCAGATAGTCACTCTATCACTACTGGACAAAACCTACATCATTTAAAGTATAAATCAGTAAGTGAAACCTGCAAGAATTATGTTTTTAATTGAAGCATACACCAAAAAAACATGCATAAATAGCTATTTTAACATGCAACTATTATTAACTAGTTAGTTTCCTATGAACTTTGCTTATTTTTAAAGTGCATTGTAAAACACATATTTTTCAAAAGACAAGCAAATTCTGTCAGAACTAAAAGTGTAATCTGAGTCCCCTAACAAGTTAGGGAGAAGTTAGGTACTCTTCCAGGTTCTCTTTATAGTTAATCAAGGAATAAAATTCTCAGAATGTTGTCACCACTGTTTTTAAAATGATTATGTTGGTCCATGCTCTGTGGTGTCTTTCTTACTCTGCTGACCACAACGAATTTACAAGTCCAATTTACAGATGTTCAGCAGCTAAGACTGAGGAATGACAGACTTTCTTGAGTCTGATATCTATGGTGTGTGTGAAATTTTGGTAAAGCCATCATCTTACACAGGCCCTTAAAATGATTGCATCGGAGTCAGCAGATGCATGATACAACACTGACCCTCTGCACCGTGATGAATGTCTTTTGCAGTGGTGATTTAACATTTTATTCAATTATTTTATGCTTAGTACATCAAAGATTTCACAAGTTACATTTTCTTATGTCAATGCAATTTCTCATGAAGGAAATAATTTGTGTTGATGTTTTTATGTGTTATAATTCAAACAGGTGGGGAAAAAAATTGTAATCCATGCACCAACAAGGATTTAACAAAACTCTGTAGTCTTCAGAGGCTGTGTATTTACTCACTCTTTTGAATGGTAAACTCCAAAAAATACAATTCCAAGAAGTTACTGTGCTCAGCTCACTCTTCAAAACCTTCTTGGCATAAAACAAAAGGGAAATCTCCTCTTCCCCAGAATTACAGTAGTATGATAAGGAAAGGTTTTAATAGGAGTAAGACAGGAGTGTCATGAAATCTATAATTTACATGATGTTTGAATTTTTATTTTTTGTAAAACCTTTTAGAATATGATGAAATCGCCATGTAATGTCACTGCTGTCTCATAAATGTGCAGCTCAGGAACAGTGAAAGGCGATACATACCTCATGAATTTCATCTGGGTAAGATTAAGTTTATGAATTTATTCCATAAATAGTCTTCAGCTGAAAATTGTATGTGTGCTGGGGCTGCTTGAATGCAAACGTTCTATGTCTGGCAGAACATGGACTTGAAGAAACTATAAAATGAGACAGCGTACAACCTGTACCCTAGCAGGGAGCAGCCAAGAGGCTTATTTTGCCTTTCTACCTACAACTTTTCTCCATTGGCAACATCTGCTATGGTACATGTTCTGAGATGTGTCATCGAAATTTCCTTCACTGTAACCCTTGGTTCCCTTTCCATCCAATTCCACAAAGCTTCTGTAGCTGCTGATGCATTTATCCAAGTATCTATTTTAGGTATTTTCTCTGAATTGTAAGTTTGAAAAAGATTCAAATATATCAAGATTCTAATTCAATTTTAGTTCTATCCTAATGAATGAGATATTGAACAAAATGCATAGTAGGGACTGCCATGATGCAACCACCCTCCAGTCTGAGAAAAGATAGGGAGGATGAGATGTGGTGCAGAAGAATGACCAACCCAAGGATATGATAGGATGTGCAGCAGCATGCAGAAATATACAAATTAAGTGTTGTTAATAAGACATTCTAATTTTTTGTTCACTGTTTCATAAATCTTGTTATGGTAGTTTTTGGGAAACAGAGGAGATTGTCTTTCTTCTGATTATTTCACACCTCTTTTTTAGGAATATGTACATGTTAATAAATATTTGGCATTCACCATGGAGTATTCAATCATTTGTCAAAATGTCACTGAAAATACTTTTGTCTCTCTCTTGCACACTTCTTCCCCAAATTGCACATCCCTGATATTTAACCCCTAAATAAAGTCATGTGGTCTATATCTTTGAGACTTTCTGCTCTTGGTTTTGCTTTTTAACTTCATCCAAATTTGCCACAGAAATACGCAAAATTAGCATAGTACTATAAAGTTTGTAAAACCAGGAATTTAGGTGGTAGAAAGACTCAAATTAGTGCTTCCATTCAACTGTATTATTCAGTATTAGAGAACCTCTAGCATGAAAAGATCCCAGAGTCCAGCTATAGGAAGAGCTTTGGTCTGAGCTTGTACTTTTTCAGACACAGGATTAGTGCAACTGTTAGACATGAAGGTGAAGGAAAATGCTCATCATAACTTGTTAGTCACAAAAATCTCCCTGGTTATTATTTTTTAAAATTAATTAATTTTAAGTCTTGTGCAATTTTTATTCTAAGTGAATGATGGTTAGCTTTCACCTTCACTGCTAATTATTATGGCTTAGTTTATAATCTAAAATGACTAGATGAAATGCTTCAAGTTAAAATAACTGTAAAGATTTACAGTGGGAAGTGCCCAGTGTACATGTGGTGAGTGAACATGTGGTGTAAATGATAATCTGAATGCAGCTGAGGACAATTTTAGTGTCACTCTGCAGTGCTTAATGTTCAGTTAAGAAGAGGTAGGGCTTTAGTAGTTTCCAGTCTTGAGAAACAGGCAGACAGCACTACAGTTTCTTTTCAGAAATCTTATACAAGGCGCACTTGAATAAAAGTCTTAAATCAAAAAGTCAAAAATAATTTTGAGACTAGTGAGATCAGAATCTCTGGCTTTAACTGATTAAGGGTAAAAGTTTCCTCTCTTGATATGAAAGGAATATTGAACTAAGACTGCATGGAATACATAATTTGATCTATTAGTATCCCAATATAGATAAGTTAATTTCTTTTGGTGTCAATAGTGATAGAACTAGTGCCACAGCTTATCAGAATAATCAGCTTTTTTAAACGTACCAATATCTAATTTTTTTTTAATGAATTCCAGACATGTTTGACTTGTTCAGACAGTTTCAAGTGTAGTTCTGAAAATATTAGTATTCTTAATCTACTATCTAGTTTTCTTGTAGTGGCATGAAGTGCTTCAAAGGTTGCAATGCTTAGACACAGAATAAGGTAGTAATGCCTCCCATTATAGTTCTTTCCATTTGGAGCTTTCACTTTCCCCTTTTATTGATTCTTGGAAGGTGTTAGTTGCAAGGGAAGACTACTGCTAAGAATGCATAGATAATTGCACAATATGAGCTTTCTTTTCAAGAAATTGTATTTATGAAAATTGGTGATGGGGCAAAAGAAATATAATTTCTCTGTATGAACGTACACACATTCAAATTAAAAATCTGCACACTTCCTCATTTATCTTACTAAAGCACACTATTTATTTCCACTGTCTGAGTTATTTGGGATAGGAATTTTACATTTATGATATCCCAGTTTTATGTAAATGGATTACTAAAAAGCTTTATAGCTAAAGGTGCATATCCAGTAATATGTGGCCTTTATGATCTTTATCTTATTATCTTCTTATTTTACTTTGCTTTTCAGTTTTTTAAAAGCTCATAAGATAATAGGATGTTTTTACTGGAAGGCTGAGTACCTACAAATACACAGTCTGCAAGCTGAATTCTGTTTCATAATGCTCAATATCCTGAGCATTTCTTTCTGCTGCTTGACTTTTGCAGCTTATGTTCTGACTTTAAAGGACTCAGCACAAAATTCATTGGTCTATCCTTAGCCCCTAGAATTGCTTTAAAAAGTAAAAAATACATATATCTCACTTTTTCTTTTTCTGTTTGATACATTTCCTTATCTCTCTTTTGTTACCTCCATCCATACAGTAAAAAAACACCCAAACAAAATCAACCAACACTTTCAGAATCTACTAAGTGTCCAGTGACATCATATGAAGCATTACCTGGTTGGTATTGCCTCTGCCAGCCTTGGCATTTGATGCGCTTTGCTGTTTCCTGTCAGCTCTTTGGCACTCTTTTAGGGCAAGTTACTTATCATCATCCGCTTAATCAGTGAGCTGTAGTAAAGTGCACCATTTTCAGCAGATTTTTTAGTCTTGCTTTTTAATGTGAGTATAATGGGCAAACAGTTCACTGCATCTCTAGCTCCTGGCATATGGCATCCAGGAGAAAAAGTCGGCCCATCAGATTAACCATGTAATGGACCCAGAAGCAGCTTTAGAACTGTAAAACAAAATTGCTTCTGGAGTCTGCCAAAGTACCAGATGCTGCTGTTGGAGTAAATATTTTCCAGTGTTTAGCATCTGGGCTCTGAGGTGCCAGGAAAAGCTGAAAAAAAAAGAATAAAATTGCTAGACACTATCTACCATTTTTGTTTATATAGGTTTCTTTCTATGTGAGATTTTTTATTATTTTCATTATTATTATTGCCAATTAAGTGCTGCTCTTTCTGAGTATTTGAAAATGCTCTCTACTAGTTTTATTAAAAAAAAAATGTATCACATAGTAAAATAGATTTACATTAAATTATTCTTCAGAACAAAATTTTTTACTCTAGTATATTACCTCTGATAATGATTAAAAATGTAACCAACAGAGTGCAAAATATTTGAATGCATAACTAATTGATAAAGACAATGCCTAACATAGGTATAAAGAAACTTTATTAGGTACCAGCAGAACAAACTAGCTCAAAGATGAAAAGAAAAAAGTTAGCACAATACTGCTGAGTGTATATGTAAATTGGTTTTGTATTGGGAACAACAATACATATATATTTGTCTATATCACGCCAGACAGTTATCATAGGCATATCTGCAATTTTGCAAGCATGAAAGTTTTATAACCTTCATAAGTTTCTGTAATGTCTAATTGTAACAAGATGTGTAAATACAGCTGCAAATATTTTATCCATTAAAGAATTTAGTTTTGTAGTGAAACACTAGAATCTTGGACCTTAATTATATTTTGTGGCAATCAAGTTTATCATATACTCAGTGAAACACAGAACGTATGTGACTAGAAGTTTATGCTAGGATTAAGCTTTAGTCTTCCCATCTATATTTCTAAGTACAGAAACAAATGGATCCCGCATTTATATATTCTGGGACAAATTCTGTCCTGAGATGCAAGTTTAGCTAAAAAAAAACAAACAACCAACCAAACCGACCAACGATAAAATCCCAACTCCTTCTTTTCTCACTACTAATTTTAGGGTTTTTTTTTGAGTCTGGGGGTTAATACTGATATCAGCACAGTTAAGCAGAAACTATCCAAATGAAATCTATTGCATCTTTAAAACAGATTTGAAAAAATCCGAATGAAGAATAGAAGCTAACTTATTTATTAGCTTTATATTATGCCTTTAAAACACGATGCATTAAGAGATGTGATGATTAATTGCTATCAAGCAAACCAGCATCCTTATTCATCAAAATTCTGGTACATTATTGTAACATTGTAAGGCATTATGGCAGATGCAGCTGCATGATTGATGCTACCATTTTTGATTGATGTCTCTGACACAGTGGCTTTCAATGCAAAGCAAAATCTTATGTGCTTTTGGGAGATGATGAATATAAACTTATACTGTGAGAAACTGTTATGTGGAAGAGCTGCAAACTTGCAGTGAAGGTTCCTGAAAACATTAGTATGTCCTTCATTGAAAGAAAGGATATACAGGATTTTGGGATGTATAAGAGACAGACGAGATAGGTGACATTTCTATTTTAGGATACTTTTAGGAAAACAGCTTCTTTCTCATTCCTTGACAAAAGTGAAAACTAGGTTTTGAAATGCATAAAAAGGGAGTTCTTTCACAAAAAACATCTTTTAAATCTTCTGTATAGATATGGTGCACTTATCTCACGGTAGGACTGATGGCAACTGGCTATAAGCCAGCTCATCATTTCAGATAGTGAGCAGTCCTTTGGAGAATTAATATAAATTACATTGAACAAGCACCATGGTCACTCCAGATCAATATAAGAGAATGTTTGGATCATGCTGGTCTTATAAATAAGAAATACTTAAATTGTGGAAAGGATATGAGCTAATCTGTGAGACATTCTTCTGTAGTCATTAGGTGACCTGCCAGTGTTTTAAATAACCATTTTTTGAATCATGTAGATAGGTTTTGGATACAGCAAGACAGTGCTTGGACAGAAATGCATCTGAATAAATAGCGCTAGTCTGGCATATGGTGAGTAGAGAGAGGCCTCTAGAAAAACACTGAGCTGGAAAAAACACTGAAGAGGACCACTATTTATTAACAATATGTGTCATGACTCTTCATTTTCTTCCTTGATTTTGGCCTTGAGAGGAAAATATAAGCATTATTATGAGCACGTATATAGTTTTGTTTGGAGGTGGAATCATGAAGACAAGTATAAATTTCCCTATAACAAGAAGTGCAGGGATACAATAGAAACGGTTGTAATAAGACAGAGTAAAGATTAAAAAAAAAAGGCATATTTAACAAGAAAGAAAATAACTCAGAATATTTTGCTAAGTAAGTCCTGTAAAACAGAGGGGGAAAATAAGGATATGTTCCTGCTGTTACTGCAGAAATAGTGTATACTTCAAAACCTTTGATGTACAGGGTCTTCACTGATTTTAACAAGTTTTCAGTTCAGGCTATAGATGTGGGTGAAGGAGTAGTAGGGGTCAGAGCAACTGTGTCATAAAATGTGTCAGCAGTAGTGGTAGATGCTGTTAGCTCTGCACTTCGTTTTGTGTTTGAAGAGAGACGAGAGGCAGAAGGTAGGTCCTCTACCTGTCCTGTGAACATAAAGTTACTGCTCTCTACCACAGTGAGAAACAGATGTGAGGTGCCATCTCTTTCTTCACTTGGTTGGAAGCATATAAACCTTAGTACAAGAACACCATAGAATAGCTAATAAAATTAACAAAATTGGTGGTTCCTGATCACAGTAGAATAAGTTTGTAAGGCTAGTGAAACTACTGGAACCGTAAAGAGAAAGTGAGTTTGCTTAATTTGTGGAAGACAGGAACAACAATAGAAAACTGTGTGTAAAGTAGAAATTTAAGCAGAAACAATAGAAAGCACCAAATAGCCATGTTTACTGTGAGTAATTTTACATTGTTAATTGTCCTGAATACTTTTTGAGTGCTTTTTGATGACTTTGGATGTCTTTTAGAATGCTAATTATGTATCAGACAGTGTCACTGTAAGATTCCTTATACAGATGTTTTGTAAAAAGTGCAATGTGACTATTTTTATTTATCATCTTCCCTTGGTTCTGGCTTTGAAAATTATATTAGCAAATTCAGTATGACATGTAAATTAAGAAGAAACAAAACTGTAAATTTACATGGAGGAATAACCGCTTTAGATGAAAATTCAGTTCTGGACTTATCAAAACCTCATCTTTTCTCCTGGCCTACTCAAAGTGACAATTCTGCAGTGCATCTGTGATGAAGATAATTTTCTGTAATGTGTTCATGTCTTCCCCAGGCTCTAGAGTGAATTACTGTCTCATTATGCTCTGCAGTGGTCAAATACTGTAAAAATACAATATAATGCAACTGCAATGCAATTCCAATACATTATAATAATGCACCTATTGAATAATTATTTTCCTGGCATTTTTGGCAATGCAAAATGTTGATCTTTCCTGCCTGTATTCAGTTATAAAATCACAGAATCAAGTAGGTTGGAAAAGACCCTTAAAATTATCAAGTCCAACCATTACCCCAGCACTGCCACATGAACCACTAAACCATATCAATGAGGGCCTCATCTACACAACTTTTTTAACACTTCCGCGAACAATGATTCCATCACTGTCTTGGGCAGCCAGTTCCAGTCAGTGCCTGACCACCCTTTCAGTGAAGAAATTTTTCCTATTCTCCAATCTAAACGTCCCCTGGAGCAGCTTGACTCCATTCCCTCTTGTCCTGTCACTTGTTCCTTGGGAGAAGAGGCCAATCCCCACCTCACTACAGTACCCTTTCAGGCAGTTGTGGAGAGTGATAAGGTCCTCCCTGAGCCTTCTGTTCTCCAGACTAAACCCCCTCAGTTCTGTCAGCTGTTCCTCAGGATGAGGAAAAAGATATGCATTCAGAGCAGTCACTGGCAAAACAAAAATCTAGGTAAATCACATATTTTTCAGTATAAAATAATATTTTTCAATATTATTCAGTATAATACACAAATATTCAGTATTATAAAGAAATAAGAAGCTGACAAATATACCTTCATGGAATTAGACTTGCCAATACCAATAATTAAAGTGATTCATTCTGTCTTAATTGACTGAATTTAAAATACTCCAGAGTAGGCTTAGTTAACTTCTTTGTGATGAATAGCATAAACAGCTTTAATCCTGATGACACTGTAGTATCTCAGCTGCCTATCCTCAAAACTATTCAGGAATCATTCTGGAGCTGCTAGATTATGTATATTTTGCTGCAGATAAGTTCTAAATAAATAACATGGCCAATGCTTCTAATTCCTTAAAATCAACATAAAAACCTTGCTAGCTATTTCATGCTAGCTTTGACAGGTGTTGATAATGTTTTAGAAGCCACAGGTTATGTTAGGGTGATAACAGCAAATGGTGACAGATTTAAGTTGTGCTAGAGAAGGGAGCTGAACAAGACTGGGTAAGTGAAACTGAAATGTTTCATAACACACCAGGCTGTTGGTTGCGCTTTCTTTTTTGTTTTGGTTTTGCATTTAGGTTTGTTTTTTTTTTTAACAGAACTTGGGAGTATGTCCTGGATTACTTTAAGTTCTTAGAAGTTTTAGAGGTGAGAAGTGAATATGATGATAGCAGAGAAAATTCATTCGGTTATGGAAGATTGAAGGAATGTAAGATTACCTTACAGAAATAAAGATGTTTCAAACCATGGGTTTGTTAGGTTTAACATATTTTTTTGCTTGTTTGTTTTATTTCATAGCTTCATAATTACTACTAATTACAGGTTCTCTAATATTTTCCATTTTCATCCTTACAATGTCAACACATGGATCAAAAGATTTGTATATTTTGTTCTGTCTAGAAATGTTTCCAAACCAAGACATTACATTCTTTCCTCCAGTGGTATAGTAAATTGTATGTCTTTGTATCAAATCATAATACAATTTCTAAGGAAATGTGGGTTAATGCAAATAAGAAAATGTAACACAGCATTGTTATGCTTCAACAGAAAGAATAATTACACAGTATCAATATTCATGAGGGCAAAGAAAAGAATCTCACAAAGAGCCCCATACTGTTGGGCTTGAGGACTCCTTTTACTTACTCCCATCTAGTCAAGTTTAGTCGTCTTTCCCTGTGCAAAACTCTATATGAAGAAGCAACCACGGCATTAAGCAAAAGATGAAATATGAGTACAGCCTCTCCCAAACAGATGCAGTGTTTTCTGAGAAGGGTTTAATCAGTGTACTCCAACAAGGGATACAGTTCTAACATTAACGAAGGATTATAGGGAAAATGAAGAACAGCAACTTCATAGCATCCTTCTTGTCCCTACCGGATTCCCCAGGGATATAAAAAGAGAGGGCACATCTAGGCAAAGTATCATTGTTTTTTAACCAGTTTTATTTTGCTGCCTGAATTTATAATAAAATTTTTTTCCCAGTTGAAATTCTCCATATGGGACAACCAAGAAAATGGAAAGCTTGTGAATGTGAACAAAAGATTAATTATCAATGGGAAGAACTAGCAGGCAAATACAAAGGAGGGAAAGGGATGAAGTCTGCTGAAAAGATAGTAAACAAAAATGGAGAAAAGCTGAAAACATGGTTTATTACATAGAATAATAAGAAAAGGACAGATATGAGAAAGAACTAAAGATGTTAAAAACTAAAGTAAAGCTCTTAGGAGATCAAAAAATTCAACCAAGAAAAAAAAGAGACAGACCAAGAAAAATATTGGAAAAACAGGAGTGGGAGAAAGGCGACTGAGATGAATAGAAACAAATCCCAGCAGAGTAATTAAAAAAAAATAAAAATGTGTGTTATAATATAGTGACAATAGTTAACCACAAAAGCTACATACCAAATATGAAAGGTTGGTATTCTGCTGCTTCAAAACATGCAAATCATTTAATTCAAAATATATTTGTCAACTATGCATCTTAGAAAGATAGAGGCAAACTTCCCACCTTTAGCATTGCACAAGAAAGCAACACTTGGCAATTTTTAGGCTTCATGTTGTAGTTTTTTTGGTAGATGAGCAAGAAAAACTTTGTTTTTTTTTTTTCACACAAGCAATGAATTTTGTTAATGTGTTACAAACACTGGAATGGCTCCTGTGGTAGAAACATATGTCTGGGCCTAAATGTGCTGTTCTGAAATTGCATCCAGTAATATTTTCAGATTAGGAACTGGTTTCTTTCTCATGTACATTCTAAAAAAACCCAACAAACAAACAAACAAACCAACACACACACACATGCAAAAAAAAACCCAGCCCCTCTTTCCCACGCTCCCCCCCCACAAAAAAGAAAAGAAAAAAACAAAATAACAAAACCAAAACACAACCCCACCAAATTATTTTCAAGTCAAATAGCTAGGGAAAAAGTTTTGTGTTGACAGTACTGTTTGTAAAAGACTTATTCAATGACAGGAGAAAATAGACAAACCTGACTTTTCACAACCTATTCTCTGACTGTATTCCTAAGCACTCTTTTAGCTACATTACAATGTTGATCTCACTTCACAGTGATGATAACCTTGGTGACACAATCAGCAGAGATTTTCTTGATTTATCGTATTGCAAGAGAAAAATCACACCTTAATTTCTGAAAAAATATCTCCATGTCTCTTAAAGACCTAAAATACTTCTAGTACCTTTAAATCAGAAAAAAATATTTTTATGTCAGTTGTTTTTAATATGCTTACAATGTAAAGATTTGTAGATTCAACGGCATATGTCATAATGATTTTGATATACAACATGTACATTTCACATAAAAAACAATCATAATAACTAACTCAGCATGAAACAACAGAATTTTGCATTCCTTATTATGAAAGTAGAAAGAAATTTTTTCCAAGCTTGAAAATTGATAAAATCTATTTTGTGTTTGATGTTATTAATCACGTTTCGTTCTTGAACAATATATTGCATAGTATTTTGACAGTCTATCATCTAAAAAAAATGCTGAATTACATATTGGTTTGTTCTATATATACACACATTATTGATGTGTGGTAAGAATACATATTTCTATAGTTATACTCTTAAGCCTATCTTTGCAGAATATATATATCTCCATATAATGCTATTAGGCACACATATCATATCTCTCTACATAATGCTATTCTAGTTTACTTTTTTTAAGTATTTAAGGGTCTGCCCTGGGCTGCACAATCAGTTTAGGTAACAAGGTAGGCCTCATAAACAAACATATCTTATTTGGATTCTACTGTTTTCAGAACCAGATTTATCTATTACAATAAAAAAACCTAGATCCAAACTGACTGCTTATTTGGAATGGGCAGGTCTGGTGTGAGCAGTAAAGACTGTGAAGAAAAACTGTGAACACCTACTACTGACTAGGTGAATAACACTGAAGAGGTTTACTGAAACATGTCAAAGATCTACATAGCTGTGGAATTTCATTTTCATGTTTATATTCACAGGAGAGATGGGACTTTTTGTATTCCCTTTTTTTCTCATTGAAATTAATGGCAAGATTATAAAACATTTCCTTTCTTGCCTGCTTGCCTATTTCCTTTATTTGAATAGCATCCTGTCTTAATGCTGTAGCACTTCCATTTGATTAATATCTCTCTCATGAGATAGTTTCCCTTAAGCTGTCCTGTATGTTGAACAATTTCTGACACATGGGAATATGAATTTAGCACTTCAGTTTTGCCCTGGAACAAAGCAAAAGGAATTTTTTTTTTTCAAAAATGAAGCATTCAAAACATGGTGTTTCAGTATGACCAGGTCATTTAATTTTTTTTGTGAGATTTTTCACTTTTGTAAGAGGTAAAATGCATATTTCTTCCAGTATTATGGTGTGACAAACAACATAAAATGTGGTTGAAATTCATATTCCCTTAATAATAATCTAAATCCACATTCCATCTATAGACCTTCATGGGCTTCAAATTAAGAGATATACACACTGTCTCTTGCAGTGGAAGAATTAAATGGCATCAAAGAATACATATAAGAATGTATTGTCTCAAGCAGTGGGTGCTGCTGCTGGGAGCTCCCTGCCAAAGAAAACTGTTCATGCTGAAAGTTTAAAGAAATTTAAGGGGAGACTAGAGAGATTCATGGAAGACACATCCAAAGAGTGTTGCCATATAGAAAAAAGGTACATTTGGTTCAGAAGTACCAGAGGAAGGTAACGTATGTGCTTGCCCTGGTTTTCATCTTCCCTCAGGTAATCTCTTGAGAGGAATGCTAAAGTCAGGCTTCTGGTCTGGTCTGACAAATTACAGTCATATTTATACACTCACTGTTGGAGAGAACAGAAATTGCACAGTCTCACACATGTCTCCATGACATCAGTGGCTGGCACAGACTGAAGCAAAATCCTCTTGGTTTTGTGCTCCTGGTAGTGTAGTAAAAGTCAGATGAGGGTGCTGAGACGTTAATTATGTTTCCTGGCAATGTGACTTCATGTCCATGTAAGTCCATGTTCCAAGACACAATGAAAAACTTAACACAAAGTTAATCTTCACCTTAATACATAAAAAATCAGGCTGCAAACTGAACTTATGGGTATATATTATTTTGACTGAAGTTCTGCGTACATATTTTTGAATCTTTTAGTGCTTATGAACTAAATACCTTTGGCTAAATTAATATAACTGATCAAACAAAAATTCTTTTTTTTTTTAAGAAATGTATTTTCCCAATTTCTAAACTTATATTTATATTTTAAATCTGTATGACTGTAATTGTAGTGTGGGCTAACTAGCATGATACTTTGAGATGTGGAAATGATTATACGTACACTAGTTTCATTTTCAGCAACTTTTTTAGGAGTGTAAAGATGCATCCTGGAGCAACATGGTGGGAATTATTGATTTCTACCATATTAACAAAGACTCCATACACATGCTATACAGTAACGTAACTCAGTATTTCTTGGGCAATAATCAGTTTTCATTGCCAGCTTCTAAACATCAAGACTGGGCTAGACACAATGCCAAATTTTCTGACTTAAGTCAAAAAGCTGGTGTATGAAAATATTAAATGTTGTATACTATCAGGGAAAATTGAATTTTTATAAGGAAAATTCTACTAGTGAAACCTCATGTAGTAGATGCCCCTGCTCATGACAAGGAGGTTGGACTAGATGATTTTTAAAGATCCCTTCCAAACCATTATACGATTCTCCTACAATTTGAGAAGTTTTTAAAAGATACATCACTGCATCATTAAGGGGGAATTCACTGCACTTAATTTAGCTTTCTACATGTTATAGATGTTTGTTCAGCTAGTTATAATAGTAAGTTTATAGTAAGAGGAAGAAGATGATTCTTTGTGAGTGCTCACTCTAGGAGATCATGTTATGGCTGACTTAATGAAAGCATTTTTATGCCCTGTTACTACTGCTAGTATGCTATTATTACACATAGACATTTTCTGTAGCTTCTGATTTTGTGTAGATTGATTGGCTGCCTATTAGATGGTAGTTTGACTCCTAGGTTAGAATGAAATAGCTATGATTATTTCTGAAGAAAATAACCTCTGAACTGTGATATTGAAGGTGGTGATCTGCCAAGCCCATAAACTCTGAACTAAGGAAGATTTAAAATACAGTTGATAAGTACTCGTTTAAGGCTCTTACAGTCTATCAGTTAGTGTGCTGCTTTCTGAAGTGACCTATTATTGAGTGACATGATGAATGATTGCAAGGGGCCCTATGGGTTAACTGTAATTCTAGTTATCCTACTGAAGGAGTCGAATTTCCCAGTTTAACTGGCAGTTCCATGGTAAAAACCCTCAATTTTCACTGCTCTTTAGGTGCACATAAGTGAAACTCTGCATGAATAATCATATTTCACTTGTACTATATGTCACATCGACTCAGTTCATCTGTCATGTTTTTTTTCTCAGAGGTTACCCTTGTTAACAGCAATCTCACTAACCTTTGAAAACCCAATTCTTACACCACAAATAACAATTTACTTTATATCTCATGTTCTTTGTATTTCTTAGGCAAAAAAAGTTATTGAAATACTTGCAAAAATGCGCTACTGGATTTTGTAGTTTAAACTAGAGATAGATCTTGGAACAGTGGAGCAGCCTGTGAAGGTACCAGCACCAGGGAAAGCTTTAGCCAGTCCTACATTGTACTCTGCTTTGAGCACAAAGGATGTTTCCTCTAATTTCAGAGGGTTTATTTCATTGTCTGGTAAGCTATAACTTTAGGTCAGTCATAGAGACCACAACACAATATATACTAAGGACATATCAGAAAAAATTTATTGTCTGAAGATACTCAAAATATTGCATAAAAGGCTGTCCGTCCTGAGTAGGAATGTCTGGCCATTAAAAGGATGCATATTTGCACACCTACAGTCTATAGACATAGTACGACTTGGATTAGCATTAATTTTTGCACTTCTCCTTGATTATCTTTTTTTTTTTTTTTAATTAAAAAACAAAAGGGAGATGAGAGAAGTCTCAAAGAAACGCTATAAAGTCGGTGTCATGGTTTAAACCCAGCTGGTAACTCAGCATCATGCAGTTGCTCACTCACCCCTTCTTACCTCTTCCCTAGGCTTGGTTTGGGGGAGAATCAAGGGCATGTAACAATGCTGAGATAAGAGCAGTTTAATATCCAGAATAAAGTAAAATGTAGTGATAATAGAAAGAATACCAAAGGTAACAATAATGATAACAATAAGAAACAACAACAACAACAAAATAAAAGCTCAGAAAACACAAGTGATGCACAATAAAACTACTCACCACCCACTGACCAATACTCAGCCTGACCTGAACAGCGATCTGCCCCTTCCAGGTGACTCCCCCTACTTTCTATACTGGGCATGACTTGCTGTGGTATGAAATACCCTTGTGGCTAGTTTGGATCAGGTGTCCTGTCTCTGCTCCCTCCCAGCTTCTTGTGCTCCTCCTCACTGACAGAGCATGAAAGACCGAAAAGTCCTTGATCAGGGTAAGTGCTACTGAGCAACAACTAAAACTGTGTGTTATCAGCATTATTCACAGACTGAAGCCAAAATACAGCTCTGTACCAGCTGCCTGGATGAAAAATAACTGTTGCAGCTGAAACCAGGATAGCTGGAAAGGAATTGGTACACAGAAATACAAGATGTATTTCTGTGTTCTCTGCACATTTCATGTTTTTTTGAGATCGCTGTAGGTCAATCTTTGTACCTCTGATGAAGTCACAAAGAAGAATTTGGACATGTCAGGAGTATTTCCTTTTTCCTCAATTTCCTTTCACCCTTCAGAGCCAGTGCATTTAAGTATAGCTGCAAAAAGATAATTGTGAATAAATAAATCCTAACAAGGGGCTTCGTGTAAGTTCCAGTAACTAACCCAGCTGAGGGTAGTAGTGAATTCTACTGAAGAAAAGAAGGAATTTTATAAGAATTTGTTCAGCTTTATTCTTGAAATTTGCATCATTGTCCATAGAAAAGGCACCAAAGACCCCTCCACCTCTTCTAGTTCATTTCCAGCATGAGTTTGTAAAGGCTTATCACAGAGAGGAAGGTAACTGAAGTTTTGTGCCGCTTAAGCAAAACTTAAGTTTTAACCCTAATCTCAGTTACAATATACAGAGAAAAGAAACAATTTTTTTTTCCCATGATTCAAGCCAAAGAGTTCCCATAAAGTGTATGCCTTCAGTTTTAAGCTAGACATATCAGTGCTGTTTTCTGATAAATTAAAAGAAGATTGAAGCATGTAGGAAGTCAATGAGAAAAAAGAGTGAACACAACAACACTATATGGTCTAAAACCCCATCTACCTCTTTTGGTCTAAATGCAGGTTTTCTTCCTACAACAGAAACTACAAGTATTTTGGTCACAGTCTGCTCCATATTGAATATTTCTCTTAATCTGAGATGCGACATACATTCCTGCAGCTGCTTACAATGAGCAAAGTTTCTTGCACACAAAATAGGCATCAGTAAAAAAAAAAGTAAAATGAAGCCGCAAGAACTGAGGAGGAAAACACATAAATCATATAAACCTCACAAAAAATCCCAACAGTGCACACCCATTCATACTCATAATATATGGGTACATACATCTACTGTGAATCAAACTGAGGCTGGTATGGACTACAGACATGCTAAACAAGCTGTAAATAGCAAAAAAACACACCTTAATAAGTAGCTACAGCTTAAGAGGAGCCTGTTGGAAAGATGTAAAATTTAGTAATCTCCAACATGTTGATTTATGATCTCAATGAGATAGTAAACAACATCTTAATGACAATCACAAATTATGTTAGATTAGAGGGACTTCCTGGTATCCGTTAGAAACCTAATGCTACAGAATGATTAGAAACGTGCAGTGAAAGAAATTTAGCTCAGAAAAAAAAAGTTTTTAAAGACTACTTGGGAAATTAGTCTAAAAGTATTCATAAGAAAGAGAAGCAGTTGTTTTTAAGGCACATAACTGTAATACTGGAAAATAGGTATGTATTGGAATTAGACATGAGTCTCTAAACGCTTACCACAGAGAGGAAGATAATTGAAGTTTTGTGTTACTTAAGCAAAACCACATCATTGTTTTATTTCGTACAAATTAATTGGATCTCATCCTGCACAAATTTTTATTTTAACCAAAAGTTATTACACCAGACCTCATCACCTCCTGTTTGATTACTATGAATACTCCTTTTATACTCTCAAGTGTAAATTTCAATATGTAAGAAAAATGAGACTTCATTTCTAGTCTTTTCTACATTTTTATCACCTTAAAGTCAGTAATCTTCTTCTTGCCTCCAAAGCCAGTCCAACTCTGCCTTATTAATCTGCAGATGTATCTTAACACTTGTTCCTTACTACAAAAGCCAAGAAAAGTATTACTGGCCATGGTCCCCATCGCCACAGTCATTCCTAAGCACATGGAAATTCTTTCCTGACCTATCATAGGGCTCCTCTTTCCCCACTGTTTAGTTTCCTCTTCACTCATGAAACAGAAAAGGAGTTACTGGGCTAAAAGCTGAAACTAGGAGTTTTTTGACGGTTTGTATTACACAACTTTAGCAGCAGTAAATGGTCCTTCAGTCTGTAACTTCTTTCATATGTCACTTACCTTTATAGTTTATGATATCTTTGAAGAAATAACTGTGCCATTTGGCTTTTAGCTTTTTAGCTTGTGTTTCACTGTGCATAATGCAGAAAAGAAAAAAGGGTAACAAGGATAAACTATGAAATGGAAATGGAAAGAATGTATTCTGTGCTATTGTAAACACAGTAAGAGATGAAAACTGGATGTATACAATTGTACTTATTAGCACTATGGATATCAGTAGTTACTGTCTACAGTTGGAATGGAACCTTGGCTAGCAATTTTAACATCTTCTCCTATGATAGAATGTCAGACTTTGAGGATGCCTCCAACTCTGTCTGAGTAATAACTAATAAAAAAATATGATGACAGCTCATGACTCCTGGAGTGGTTTAACTGCTGGGTAAAAGAAGAAATATTTATGTTATTTTAGGGTACATCATCTTGAGTAATAGGATGAGATTAAGAAAGGCAAAACTTAAGCTGAATTTCACATAAAAGCTTTTTGACAGTGAAATCTATTAGGCCATGGAATAAATTCATTCAGGATATTTAAAATGAGGCTAAACTATATGTCTATTGGGACAATGCATATACAGCAGGAAATAATTTCACCTTGGAACAGCGGAGGACTAGGTGGTCTGATAAATACTTTTGTTATAAGAATCTTTAAGTTTAAATAAAACTGGCAAAAGAAAATACATTGTCTTAAATATCATGCAGACCAAAAGCAGGAAAAGCTAATTGTGGCATAGCCTTTGTAATTTTATAGCTCATTGCTCTGCATGAAGACTGTCAATATATACTAAACATGAAATTAGGTTGCTCAGTAGTAGCCAGCCCAAACCCCTCCAATCTAAAATGCCTTTATCCTTCACCCAAGCATAAAATGACCTCTTAGGTCCAAGTATTTATTCCTTCATAGCCCTCTTTCCCACTCTCACCATTTTCAAAGTAGAGAATCTGGAATGAAATGTAACATATATTTTGCTACTGATAAGTGTTGAAGTAGCTAAGTGGTTGTCCTGGGTTTAGCAGTAGCAGGCAATTTTTCTCCTTCTTGGTAGCTGGTGCAGCACTGTGTTTCGACTTTCAGCCTGGGAACAGAGCTGATAATACAGATATTTTCAGTTGTTGCTAAGTAATGTTTACCCTGACCAAGGACTTTGTGAGGTTCATGCTCTGCCAGAGAGGAGGGGAAGCCATGAGGAAGCAAAGACAGGACAACTGGCCCAAGCTAGCCAAAGAGGTATTCCATACCACAGCACATCATGCCCGGGGTGGGGGGCAGTAACTGGGAGTTACCTGGAAGGACATGGGGTCTTCTGAGTGGGACTCGTTTTTCTCTGAGTGGTATCGTATTCTCTTCCCTTGTTATTTTCTCTTATTGTTGTCGTTGGTGGTAGTGGTGGTGATTTGTGTTGGTGTTGTATGCTGGTTGCTGGACTGTTCTTGTCTCAACCCGTGGGAGTTGCATTCTTTCGATTCTCCTCCCCATCCCTCCAGGAGCGGGGAAGGGGAGAGCCCCTGGGGATGCAGGCCTCGATTGCTTCCAGCCCAGCACCACTCACTGAGAGTGAGTGAACGAGTTGTCTGGCTAGGTTTAAACCACAACAGTGGTGAAGAAGCAGCAAGTGTAAGGCCTCCAACCACAAATACGGGGACATTTTTATAGGGTCACTTTTCTACTTTAACTACTTAGAAGCCTACAGGAATATCCTAGTATATGACATATAAATGGCAGAATTTTACACTAACCACATTTGGGATGCAAGAAACAAATCTAAATTGCTATCATTTGCTGGCCAGCTTGCATCTTATGGCTTGACTCTTGGACTCATGAGAATTATTTGCTTTTCTCAAAGTTACAGAATGACTTTGCTCACACAAAGTGAGCAACCGCACATGTACCAAAGAATACAGTCAAGAATAAGAAAACACTGTTGTCACAGCAATTTAGAGCAGGCTAGCGTTGTCCAGATTTGTTTATACAAGCTATCAATTGCAAAGAATTTTCTACTATAATTTAAAAAAGACCCTAAATTATGTTTCAAACATAAATATCATTTGTTAGTCATCCATTTTAAATTTTCCCTTTTATTGATAGGGAAAACAAAAAAGCATGTAGAAGGAGCTCATTTAAACTTGCAGCTACAAGAGAAAGTATGCTATGGTGAGTCCTGGGCTCACCTGCAACAGTTATTTTTCTGCTTGCTAGTAGCTAGTGTAGTTTTGGCTTTAGTCTGAGAAGAATGCTAATAACACACTGATGGTTTAGTTGTTGCTAAATAATGCTTACCTCAATCAAGGACTTTTCAGTCTCATGCTCTTTCAGTGAGGAGGGCATGGGAAGCTGGGAGAAAGCACAGAGAGGACACCTGACTCAAACTAGCCAAAGGGCTACTCCATACCACAACATCTCATGCCCAGTATATAAACTGGGGGGGAGTCACCTGGAAGGGGCAGATCACTGATCAGGTCAGGCTGGGTATTGATTGGTGGGTGGTGAGCAATTGCATTGTGCACCATTTGGGTTTATTTCCCCCCCCCCCTTGCCTTTTTAGTTTTATATTCTCTCCCCTTGTTATTTCCCTTATCATTATTATTATTGGTAGTAGTAATTTTGTATTGACTTATATTTTACTTTAGTTATTGGCCTGTTCTTATCTCAATCCATGGGCTTTACATTCTTCAGATTCTCCTCCCCATTGTGCCCAAAGGAGATGTGGGTGGAATAAGGTGGGGGAATGAGCAAGCGGCTGCATGCTTCTGAGTTACTGGCTGGGCTTAAACCGTGACAGCTGTCACTTGCTGTATCATATTTTATTGCTTGGCCTGTTGAGTTGTAAAAATTGTAAGATGCTGCTGAAGTAACTCAATCAAATAAAGTAATATTGATGAAACTCCTTTCATTTTTATTGACCCGTAAACATTAGATTGTAAATGAAAACTGCTTCTTAAAAATTGTAGAGATATTGGTGTCATAATTCTAAATGGCAGAAAAGGAGCTATGAATCATATATTAGGGGATACATTAAAGTCACTTAATCATGGTTTTGGGTTATAAAAGTAGTTTCTATTAATACTGCCTATATCCTAATCTATCATTTCCTTCTCTCCTTCCATTTGAAACATTTATACTGTCTCTTAAGATCTCTTATCTTCCCACATGTACAAAAGGAAGTCTGGGGAAAAGTTGGGAAAACTGGAGCAGATGTTATGAAAATATCTCCTTATTCTTTCCCCCAAAATAGGAAAGTGACCTATGTATCACTTTTATTCCCACAGTAGGTTTTGTCCTGTATCAGTATTTTTCTGTATTATAATAAAGCAACGTTATACATGCTTAAGACATGCGTACAATTGAGTTAGATCACTGAGGCTTAATTTTTTAATCTCTTTTTTTTTTAAATATGCTTTACATATTTTCCATCTTGCTTCTTCTGCAGTCTGTGTTTTGAAGAAAGTGGTTGAATCTGAGGAAATATGAGTTCTGCCATTTGTGTGGTACTTCAGGGTATAATCAATACTACTTAGACCAATTGCAATGTCGAACAATGCAAACGAGGAGTCAATAGTCCAGTAGTAAATTTTTTTTATTTGTTATTATCTCCTTAAAAATTGTTTTGTAGTTGATATTTTACACCACACAATAGTCACTTAGTGTTAAATCCCCAACAGGGAGAGAATACTTTGGTATCAAGGAACTAATTGGTCATTTTAGGTAATATTTCTTCAAAATCGCTTAAGCTTAAATATAACATATTTTCAGAGAATCTTGATTATGTACTTTTGCCCCTCAAATAAGAACATGTGATCACTGAATTCCTAAAGGTTCAGCGAGAACTGAAAGCTTACTACCAATATAAGTCTTATAATAGAATAGCTGTTCATCATTATTTGTTCAGCACTTGAGGCTATAATCTAGCTTTTAAGTACAATTAAAACACTAATTGTTTTGAGCAGGAACTCAACATTCAAGAAATATTCCTAGAGTGTGTTTACATTTTTTATCCTTCCCTGTCTAAAATGTCTCAGTGGTTCATGATGTAAAGCCAGACAGACAACTTGCAATAAAGTTTGTGCCTGCATACACATATTTGCAAAACTCTATCCTCCTTAGATGTGCTTTTCATAGTCTATTCCTCAAATCTCCCAGGTTTACCTACTCAATAAATCTCCAAAGAATTTGCTCTCTCTTCCCCTTTCTATGTATACTCTATGACATTTATTGATGATAGTATGCTGATATATAACCTAGAAATCTGGATTTACATGATTTGATTATGGTCTGCATACTAATACATCTATGGAGCATTTTATTACTTCTCTGTGAAAGGTACTATTTATTAAACAAATAAATGTACAAAAAGTTAGATGGAAAATGAAATGTTGCATCGCAGTACTGAAATGAAAGCAAAAATCTGTTTCTTGTTTGCCTCGCTTAGATTATACGCAATCATTATTCTTCCTTACTAATCTTTGTTTTGACTTCAAATTTCCTCAGTGTTTAAACATCTGGATTTTTTTTCTTTATTAATTTGTATCAGTTAAAAAATTCTGTTTTCCTATCAGAATACTGTTGTTAATCATATTGGAGAGAAAAATTTTGGCAAAGCCTGGAAATCTGATCTTTCCCTCTCTTTCTCTGATACAGAAGAAGTAAATAATCTTAAGGATTATTCACAGCTTTTAAATGACACTATCAAGTGACAAATGCATTCACTTCAATATATATTGCAAAATTGGAGATTAGATTTAGACATTTCAAAAGGTGTTAAGTCTAATATTTCAAATGTAAATTGCAGCTCACATTTGATTTAAATCTGTTAATAATGTTGGTTTTCTGTAGTCTTCTCATTTCTTGAAAATAACATCCGTCTCTTCTCTGTTTGCAGCCTCAATGTATGTTTGCCCATTGTTCTATTTTCTAGCCTTCAGATTATTTAAGGTTGTTTGTTGGAGTACATAGTTTTATTTTGTAGAGCAAAATCATTACATTCAGATGTTGAAGTGGTATATACACCTACAATACGCAAGCAATATCATTTTGTAGTACCCCATTATTGGTATGATAGGTTTACAAGATCTCAGGGCTTTCATTAAAAAACAAACCAAGGAATCATTTTGCTTGGGAGACATAATTATTTTAATTCTCCTAATTTTATTTTCTGAGAAAAAAGTACTTTTTATTAGGCAATGTCACACAGCATGCATTCAACCATGCTGCATATTGAGAAAGAATGAAATAATTAAACCAGGAGTCCTTATGATGTTCATGGCTTTGTAACTGGCAAGTATGCTATGTTTCAGTTTTCTTCCTGGGATTGGAATCTGAGCAGGGAAAGATATCAACAAGGTGGGAGAAGGGTGGAGAGAGACAGAAGAATTATATCTGTCTACTTTTCAAATGTGCCAAGTCTAATATTCTGTTCCTGAACAATGTAATACTGAATCAAGACATAAATAATGACATTTGATTTCAAGTCAGTATACTGCATTTTATGCCTACAGGCAGAAAATTGACTTTTTTCTACCTTGAAAATTTCTTCCATGACTTAATATCTGCAGAGTTTGGACACCACTCAGGACTTGAGGAATGCCATATATCACACAAATTGCCTTACACTTTTCCTTTTCAAAATAAAAGCAGGGCTACGAGCTAATAACAAAGCTAAGGGAGGTGCAACAGCCATTTGATGATGAAATTCCAAACGACAGCTGAATGGGGATGGGAATTTTTATAGAAGTTCTGATGTATACATATTATAAAACAGTTAAGATGTGGTTGTATGACATGAAGTCAGGGTTTGATAAGTCCTGTAATCACTTTCTATAAGTCACATGAATGAGGACGAAAATAAAATCACTTCCTACTCCACTCTAAATACACAGAAAGGGGATTCTTAACTTTGCAAAACTGAATAGGACTGTTTTATGCAGAGAAGTATTTATTTTAAATCTGGACTAGGTGGAAGTAGAAAACGGGCAAATAGATAACTGCAGATAAAACTATCTGAGACATATGTTTAGGACAGGTTGCATGCAAAATTTTTGCATGTATAGTGGGCTCATTTTGCATGTTTGAATTTTTTTTTTTTCATGATACTCCTACTACCTCTTGCATGTGCCTAACAGTGAGAGTGTGAATATGTAAAGCTTGATGCAGGACAAAATTATTTATTTTTTCCAAAAGATGAAAATAAATTGTTCATGAAAGTTGCTGCATAGAAAAAAGGAGATATTAAGAAGATGATAGAAGATATTGGTTTGTTGGTGGAACAGGGGAGGACATGGAATCACTCTAACAACAAGTATAAATCAAGCTTGGAGGAACTAACTTCTGTCACTTTCAAGTCCACTCATTCTGATATTTTTAATGAAGCAGACATGAAATCTGTTAGCTATATTGTGGTTGTGAACTGGACACATCTCCATTAAAAATGAGAATGACATTATCAGCTCAATTGACAGACAACTTCACACAATTTCAGGAGAAAACTGCTTTCGTTTGGCTCTAGAAGTTTGAAAGCCCTGGTAAACTAAGCACCTCTGATGTTCCTATCTAAAATTTAATAAAAATAAAAGTTTTTTATAAGAACATAGAATTATAGAATAGTTTTGGTTGGAAAATACCTTCAAAGGTCATCTAGTTCAAATCCCGTGCCATACATAGAGACATATTTCACTAGATCAGGAGCTCAAAGCCCCAGACAACCTGACTTTGACCAGTGCCAATGATAAGACATCCAAAACTTCTCGAGGGGCAACTTGTTTCAGTGTCTAACTATCCTCACCGTAAAAAAAAAAAAAAAAAAAAGAAAATTATTCTTTATATCTAGTGTAAATTGACCCTCTTCTAATTTAAAACTGTTGCCCCTTGACTTGTCATTATAAGCCTAGCTAAAAAGTATTCGTATTCATCTTTCTTATAAGTCCCCTTTACATACTGTCAGGCCACAATGTAGTCACCCCAGAGCCTTCACTTCTGCATGCTAAACAATCCCATCTGTCTCAGCCTTTTTTCTTTAGAAAGGTGTTCCATGCTTCTGATAATTTCTGTGGCCTTCCTGTGGACCTACTCAAACAACTCCATGTTGTTCTTGTAGTGGGCACCCCAGAGCTGGATGTATTACTGCAGATGGAATTGCACTAGGATTGAGTAGTGGGAGAAAATAACTCTTTCAACCTGCTGGCCAACACTTCTTTTGATGCAGTCCAGGGTATAATTGGCTTTCTCATCTGTGAGTGCACACTACTGATTCATGTCTAATTTTACATAGAGCAACAACCCCAGATTCTTCTCTATAGGGCTTCTCTCAGTCAGTTCTTCTTCAACTCTGTTTTAGGCTGGGTATTTGCCTGTCTCAGGAACAGGACCTTGCACTTTGCCTTGTTGAACCCCTATGAAGTTCACTTGGATCCACTCCTCAAGCCTTTCAAGGTCCTTCTGGGAAACATCCTCTTCCTCAGGTGTGTCAACAGCACCACTCAGCTTAGATTGAGCTGCAAACTTGCTGAGAGTGTCTACGTCATAGAATCACAGAATCAACTAGGTTGGAAGAGGCCTTAAAGGTCACCAACTCCAACCTCTTTCCCAGGACTTCCAAGACCACCACAAAACCATGTCACTAGGGGCTTTATCTACACTGTTTTTTAACACTTCCAGGGAAAGTGATTCCACCACTTCCCTTGGACAACTTGTTCCAATGCCTGACCACCCTTTCAGTGAAGAAATTGTGCATAATATCCAGTCTAAACCTCCCCTAGTGCGGCTTGAGGCCATTTCCTCTTGTCCTATTGCTTGTTCCTTGGGAGAAGAGACTGACTCTCACTTCACTACAAACTGCTTTCAGGTAGTTGGAGAGAGTGATAAAGTACCCCCTGAGCCTTCTCTTCTACAGACTAAACATCCCAAGTTCCCTCAGCCATTCCTCATCACACTTGTGCTCCAGGCCTTTCACCAGCTCCACTGCCCTTCTCTGGACCCACTCCAGCATCTCAATATCTTTCTTGTAGTGAGGGGCCCAGAACTGAACATAGGATTTGAGGTGCAGCCCCACCAGTGCCCAGTACAGGGGGATGATCACTGCCCTGGCCCTGCTGGCCACACTATTGATGATACAGGCTAGGATGCTGTTGGCCTTCTTGGGCGCAAGTTGGCTCATGTTCAATCATCAATCAGCACCTTTAGGTCATTTTCCACCAAGCCGATTCCCAGCTACTCTTCTCCAAGCCTGGAGCATTTCATAGGGTTGTTGTGGCTCAAATGTAGGACCCGGCACATACCATTGACCACAGTCCACCAATCCAGCCTGTCCAAATCCCTCTGCAGAATCTTCCTACCCTCTAGCAAAACAACGCTGCCACCCAACTGCAAATTTACTGAGGGTACACTTGATCCCCTCATTCAGATCAGAAGATACTAAGCAACACTGGCCCTAATACTGAACCCCAGGGGATACCAGTAGTGACCACTTGCCAACTAGATATGACGCCGTTTACCACCACTCTTTGGGCTCAGCCGTCCAGCCAGTTTTTAACCCAGCAAATACAGCTATGCACGTTGTGAGCAGTCAGTTTCTCCAGGATAATGCTGTGGGAGACAGTACCAAATGCTTTACTAAGGTCCAAATGGATGAATGCCCACAGCCCTTCCTTCATTGGCCAGGCTGGTCACCTTGTCGTAGAAGGAGATCAGGTTGGTCAAGCAGGACCTGCCCTTCATGAAGCTGTGCTGACTGGGCTTGATCTCTCACTTTTCCTGTATATGCTGTGTGATCACACTCAGGATGATCTTCTCCTTGACCTTCCTGGTCATTGATGAAGATACTAAATAATATTAGCACCATAACAGACCATTAAGGGACATGACGGGTTACTGGTTTCCACTTGAACATTGAGCCAGTGACTTGTAACTCCTTGGACACAGTCATCCAGCCAATTCCTTATCCATCTAACGATTCATCCAACAAACCCATAATTCTCTAATTTAGAGGCAAGAATGTTAGAGGTAACAATATAAAGGTCTTATAGAATTCCAGGTAGCTCTTCTCTCGTCCACTGAGGGAGCAAATCCATCATAGACGATCACTAGATTAATCTGGCATGGCTTGCCCTTGTTGAAGCCATGTTACTAATCTCTAATCACCTCTCTCTTTTCCATAACCTTCAACATAACTTCAAGGAGGATCTGTCGTTTGATTTTACTGGGCACTAAGTTAAGGCTGACTCATTGGTAGTTTCCAGGATAATTTTTAGTACTCTTTTAGAAAATTGGTGTGGTATTCCCTTTCTTACTACCCTTTTTAAAAATGTGTATTTTTTAAATTTAATAATGAGACAGTCACTGAAGACTTTGACTGCCATGACTTCCATGACTTTTCAACTGCGACGAAGAACAGCTCAGTAAATGTTGGTCAGTTCCCTCAGCACTCTGAGATGCATGTCTTTAGGTCCTATTAACTTGTGCATGTTCAGGTGACTCTGTTAGTCTCAGACCTTGAATTCTCATATGATGGAAAGGACTTTGTTCCTCCAGTCCCTGCCTTGAGGTTCAGGAATTTGAGAAACATGGGAAGAGTGATTACCAGAGGAAACTGAAGAAAAAATTATGTTGGGTACCTCAGCCTTCTCTAGTTGTCATTTGATCTCCTGATTTATTTATTGTGGAAGTACATTTTCTTTACTCTTCCTTTTGTTACCCACATACATGTCAAAGCCCCTTTTAGTATTCTTCATATTCCCTGCTGTCCTGGGTTCAGCAGTAGCAGTCATGTTATTTTTTTTTCCCTTTGTGGTAGCTGGTACAGTGCTGTGTTTTGACTTCCAGCCTGAGAACAGTGTTGGTGAAGTCGATATTTTCAGTTGTTGCTAAGTGATGTTTACCCTGACCAAGGACTTTGTGAGGCTCATGCTCTGCCAGGGAGGAGGGGAAGCCGGGAGGAAGCAGAGATGGGGCGCCTGACCCGGGCTAGCCAGGGAGGTATTCCATACCACAGCACGTCATGCCCGGGGTGGGGGGTGACTGGGAGTTACCCGGAAGGACACGGGCTTCTGGGTGGAACTCGTTCTCTTGGCCGGTGGTATCGTATTCTCTTCCCTTGTTATTTTCCCTTATCATTGTTGTAGTTGATAGTAGCGGTGGTGATTTGTGTTGTACATTGGTTGCTGGACTGTTCTTGTCTCAACCCGTGGGAGTCGCACTTTTTTTCGATCCTCCTCCCCGTTCCTCCGGGAGTGGGGGAGAACCCCGGTGGGGGGGGGACACGGACCTCGATTGCTGTCACCTCGGTACCACTCACTGGGAGTGAGTGAACAAGTTACCTGACTGGGTTTAAACCACAACACCTGCCAAATTCAAAATTGTGCTTAGCTTTCCTGACCCTAGCCCTAAATGTCAGTGCAGTGTCACTATATTCTTCCCACCATACATATCCCTGGTTCCACTGCCCAAGCGTTTCCTTTTCCATGTTATTTTGACCAGAAGGTCCTTACACAGCCATACTGGTCTTCTGCCATCCTCGTCTGATGTCTTACACATGGGAATTGAGACTGCTTTTAAAAGAAGTTATTTTGTAACACAGGCTAGATCATTCTTTGTGTTGGCTTTGAACATGTTTGGAACCTAATATTTTGGTTGCTCTTCAGGTTGTAGCAGATTTAGTCTTTTCTAAGTATGAAGGTGATCTTATGTGTCTCCAGCAGTTTTCTAAAATCATTTGATGATCTTTGATATTGTTTGCTCCCCTAAGACTACCTCTCTAAATGTCATTACTATGATATGCTGGGAGAAACCATACTATTTCTTTTTACTTTTGCTGAAAATGAGAAAGATAAGAGGAGGCTTGTATGTAGAAAGTACAGAAATACACCATTTTCTTGTTTGAATTACTAAGAACTTTACATTTACTGGTGTATTAAAAGGCCAAAGCTTTTGGTATGCTCTGAGAGGTGGTTTAGGTTTAGGATTAGGGTTATGTTAGGGGTTAGGGTTATAGTTAGGGTTTAAGGGTTAGGCTTAGGGTTAAGTTTAAGATTAAAGGGTAAGGTGTAGGACAAAAAAAAAAACACCCTGAAAACAGGATGTCGTAAAGACATGGACTGAAAGCATATATATGCAATGTATATACAATTTACTTCTCTTTAGCTGTTGTCTTTTTTTTGAAAACACTTTTAAGTGGTCATAAAAATGATATTTATAAAGTAATGGGAACTTTAAGACACAGGCTATGAGTGTTACATAGAGGAGATGAGTGCTACAAGGAGGCTTCTAAATAATAAAGTGAATATGGAAACATAAATCTTTCCTTCCCCGATCCTTCTTTTACACAATTTAATCTTAATCCCTACATTAGCACTTTGCCACGGTAATTAAAAATAGATAGATGAATTCTTTACTGTAGCCTTATATTTGCACTACACATTGCAGTGACAGAATGTCTCAACATAATAGAGCCACTCAGAAATGTCAGAGTATTAGAAAACATTTAGCAACAAATGGTTATTAAACTGTCAACATCACAAGAAAACCTGAGGTGACTGTATTTCACTTCACTTTCTAATGAGTAGAAACATAACTGTCATTTTAAATTAAAAAGCAATCTTTCCCAGTGTCAAGAACAGAAAATATTTACTGTGCCAGTAGGTCTTCTTAAAAGTTAGTAATTTCAAATTCATTTACCTAGAGAAAGAATGGAACATAACTTCTCAGGTAATTAAGAGGTTAAAGACCATGTGTGCATCAAGCAACATATTTCGAGGTCAGGGAAGAGTAAGGCCATTAATAAAAAATATATGTTTTTCATTTATGTGCTCTTTGATCCTGCTTCA
The DNA here is from genome assembly GCF_034315485.1 of Pezoporus occidentalis. Lineage (NCBI taxonomy): Eukaryota > Metazoa > Chordata > Aves > Psittaciformes > Psittacidae > Pezoporus > Pezoporus occidentalis. Next base: position 857,666 of record NW_026914201.1, read on the forward strand.
TAACTGGGTTTGAAAATGTAAACTCATTGGGAAGTAGGATATTACAACTGAGGTACTTGTAAATTATGGGAGAATAAATTCAGAAATTAGAAAATGTTAATTTAAAATTTTTATTTCAAAAAGTTTTTTCAAAGCCATAATGTATTATGATCTCAGGTCTGATCATCTGTCTTCTGAGAAAAAGGCTGCAAATAAATAATAGCCCAAAGTGGGAGGATCCAGAGAATTAACTTTGCTGATCCAGAATTCTTTGGAAGTTACTGCTGGTGTGAGCTCTCTAGCAGAAGGTGAAATTCTATCTAATACGAAGAAGACATTCTCCTGATTCTTCTTTCAAATGAACCAAAATGAATAAAATCAAGCTGCAGTTAATAAAACAAGAAATGCATCTGGGCAATAGTGCTTTTCCTTCATAAAATCATATGGATTTAATGAAACTCCCGGTGCAAAAATATGGACAGACAAACAGATGGATGCTGAGGCTTTAGCCCAGAAATATTTTCCATCACATTGAGGATAAATTTTATTTCAAAATTTTAGTTTTAACTAAATTACTTCAGTTATTTCAGTACTCATTTTTTGCTTGATAGCAACAGCATTTAATGATACAGAAGTTTCAAGGGTTTAAAAGTTTGAAGAAGAAATTAAGCTCTTGCTAAACTAGTTAGAAAACCTGTTTTCAATATTTTACCACAGTAACTGCAAGCCAATAAAAAGAGTATCAAAACCAGATGATGCTGTAACAATGCTACTTATCTATATCAGTACACATACTGAACTGATACTCACTGCTATTTACTGATTATAAAATAATGCAAAAATTATTTAACACATAAATGAAAATACCCATAAAATTAAGGGTCAAATTGAATGGAGGCAATTCTAAAAAATTTGGTGAAATTAATCCCAGTATTATTAGATATACATATCTATTTACACACAGGCATTTGCACATTATTGGTGCACCTATATATAACGCAGTGCCGACATCTAAACCTAGTGTCATTCAATAACATTTATGTCTTTTACATTAGGTCTGAATTACAGCACTGCAAGCACATGGGAGAATGGCAAACAAAGGCACTTGTAACAGAATAAAAAAAGATGTGTTTGACATATATGAGGTGTCATTTCCCATTGAGTCTTTTTAGTTTGAGTCCTTTTAGATATTTTTAAATGAAAACTATTTGGAAATTATCTGAACACCGCATTGAACTTTATTTTTTACTAGTTTTCAGTGCCTGCCTAGTCAAGTCACACAGGAAAAATGAGGGCTAACCAGCACAAGTTAGTTCTGGGGAGATTCTGACTGGACACAAGAATAAAATTTTTCACCATGAGAACAATCAGCCATTGTAATAATCTCCCCAGGAAAGTGGTGGATTTCTCAGCACTGGATGTTTTTAAGATTTGGTGGGACAGGGTCCTGGGACATCTAGTCTTGGTCATGCTTTGTCTAGAAAGGTTGGAGCACATGATTTTTGATGTCCCTTCCAACCAGCTATTCTATGATTCTATGATCCTTCTTCTATAAATAAATTATTTTTCCTATGGAGTTAACATTCAGCTTAATTTAAATGTCATATTTAGATTTTAAATTATTCTGAAATCTATTCTATGGCCAAATAACTGGAAGACAAAAATATCAGCTTCATAGGTCATTTTAAGGAAAAAATAACTAGTAACTGAGTATAAATACTTGTGAAGTAAAAAAACATCTTTGCTTATTGATTTAGCTTTATAAATAATGCCACAAAACCACCTGGCTCTTTGCATTGAACATCAGCAGAAAAAAAAATTGTCAAAAATAGTAATAGAAAGAAGAATATCTATTGAGTTTCAGTTCTCTAGCAGATATGTAGTCTGCATGGGATGCTGTTGATCTAAATGAAACTCTTCACTGATGTTGTTTCCCTATGGTGTTGTAAATCATTAAATAACATTGTTATCAGTAAAAACTGTTTCTTCTCTACAGCTGTAGCAGCAATTTCTAAATTATTTCTAAATTTTTTACAAAAATTCTGAATTACATAACCTTCTTAATCATAGTAGATATTAGTTTGTACTGAATCTTATTGCAACATAGGAGTCAAGACTTGATTTTCCTCCTTTAAATTACAAGATATTGTGAAGAAAATTTTCATCTGTAAAGATTCAACACTTTTTATTTATTATTCATGATTTCTCAACGTTAAACATAGATGATGTTAGTCTTTCGAAAGTATCTGCCTGATTGTTCCACTTAGGTGAAAAATCATCATAATTTATTCCTTATGTCTCCTACAGAAGCAAAAGTCTGCAAGCATTCTTAAATGACAATAGCCAGCTACTACTGGGAAAAAAAACAACAGCTGCTAGTCTCCCCACCACTTAGTGCTCTCCCAGTCTATAGCTGTTTTGCATCTCAGAGGATATATACAAGCATAACACGATTTCTCTGTCCTTAGTAAATCCTGCTGGATGCCTGTTCCTTGAACTTATCTAAGGTTTCCTGGATACTTTGTTCACAGTATCCTTTGGCAGGAATTCTTTTGGTCCCATGCTTCCTGTTATGCAAAGATGTTTTAGTTTTTGTTCAGTCTAGTTTCACTCCTGTTTCCACTATCTTAATTTGATATATGTACTGTAAAAGCCAAGAAAATATGTAATATTTTGTGACAGTGCCCTGAAAGACATCAGAATTTTATTATTTTTAAGGAATGATTAATTTAAAGGACTACTGGATTGAGAAGCAGACTCACCACAACCTGTGAGATATCCTAACTGAGAAGTGAGGTTAGCTCTGGTGTCAGTATCACAACATGAAGAATAACTGTGGAAATACAGATAATAAATGTTTAATTACTTGTTTAAAATATCTTCTTTATATTACTATGTTTGAATAAGCGTTTCTCTGATTTCCTTCTGCCACTTGGTGACATATTGCCCCACAAGTCTCTTGAACTTGTGTAAACCAAGTCATTCAATACAGTGTGATAAGAAAAGAATATTGGATTCTTACACATGAAGAGAGAACTCTAATTAAACCCTGATACAGTGTTCATCACTGACTCCCTGCAGACACGGGGAGTCTGTTTCTGACTTCTGACTTTGCCTGTTTTCTGACTTCCTGTTCCAGTGGACTTAAAGTTCTGTAACTTTAAAGATTGGAATATAACAAGAGCACAGAGATTCAAATACTTGTGGATCTCTAGAAGACTTACAAAATACTATGTATCACTATGTAATGTACTCATCTGGCTCAGCAATTGAATGAGTGGAGAAATAGTTTCCTGGTATGTCTGTTTTATGCCCAGGTTCTAGGTAGGGTTTTTTAAATATTTTTCTAATTTCTCATGTTTCATATTCATGCTAAGATCTCACACCACTGCTTTTTGTAGTGAACCTATATTGAAAAAGAAAAAATTCTATCTTGAACCAGATCTTATAGAACACTACCCCTAAACACTCTGAAATAGCAAATTCTACCTGTTGAGCATTCCAGAATAATTTTCATCTAGAAGATAGACATCTAGTCAAGAATGCAAGGTTTTTGTCTCAACATTTGTCAGCTTCAGAAAACAAACTTCACTAAAATTCCCAACAAAAGTGGTTCAGGTAGCATGCTATAGAAGAGACACACGCTTAGAGGAACTGGATTGAGAGGAAAGCATTTTTTTGTCATTACATTATTTAGTCCTACGAGTTATGACAGTCTACAAGAGAGTCCAGTAAGGAAGAAAGGAAGTAAAAGAATAAAGAAAATTTAGAGGACAAAGCCAAAAAAAATCTTGGCTTTGTACTCTAAGAGAAAATGAGTGTAGAGTATACAGTAGGGAAAGAGTTAACTTTCAAGGCTGCCTAAACACAAAAACCTCTTAAGATCTTCAGAAGAGGAAAACGCGTTTCCAAATGGTATTTTTCTTTTTCTGTCACAGACAGGGAGGGATGCAAGTCATGTATGAAATGATCAAGTATATTTCATTTTTAAGGTTCTGCTGTGAAGATGTTGCTGCAATATTTTATAGTGCTTCTTATTTTTCCTTAGAAGACTGGACAGTCCAATTTAGATAATAATAATGTTCCCCTTGAAACTACAACTATCATATATAACCTGGCCTGAGGTATCTATTAGACAATATCTAGTGTCCTTTTGTCTGTTTTCTTCTACAACATAAGTTGGTTTTGCATCTATTTTTGTGTCATACTAATGAATAAGATTGCAATGTTTAATACCAGAGTTGTAAATGTAGCATAATGCACAGAGTTTATATACACATCGGATTTTTCTTCAAACTCTGGCTTTTATTCTCATTTTATGGAAGAGTTTTTCAGACGTATGAAGGACTGTTCTAGAATAACTACTTATTGTGTCCACATGGAAATCAATGTACTTTTAAAATGTTTTGTTTCCAATAACATGTGATTTGGATTAAAAAACAAAAGATATTCTTCCTTCTCCAATTTCCCTAGTTCTCAGTTTTCCTATTCTTTGACAGCCAAATTGTGTTGTTGTTTTGCTCTCAATAACTCTCCATTTATCTTTTTTTTCTTATTTATGATTACTATATTTTAAAGTATTACTGCTTTTTTCGTATTCGCCAAAATGAGATAGATTTATATGCTCTTGTTAAATGAACTTTGTGTCCAGGAATCTTTTAAAATTTCTAAGGAAAAAATAAGACCAAGATCTTAACACTATTTGTTTACTTTCCCAAATTATGATTCACAAAGTACTGCCTTTCTTTTTTTTTTTATCTTTAAATCAGTGTGCGTTTTTTTATTAAAGCCTTTATAACGTGACCTGGAATATATGTCACCCTCTAGATTATATGAATGATTCACTTGCATTGATTATTTATCTCATAACTGTTGTAGGAATTTCCTGGCTTCTCAGAACCCAGCCATGTTCTGCTGACTTCAGGTGATATATATATGAATACATTCATATTGCTCAAACGTGAAATTTTGTGAAACCAGAATCTGTTTTGTGAAACAGCATTAAACCTCTCAGAAACTAGAAATGTTTATCCCTGTGGTGCCAGGTCTTAAAGCTTCCCAAGTCCAAAAACATTGGTCTCCCTTTCCAATGCTGGGAAAAAAAAAAAACAACAGCTTATAAAATACAGACATTATAACTCACTCATCACCATAATACCCAGCTACTTGTTTTGTATTTATTTATTTAAAATAAACTGAAGTTATGCCACCTGATTAGCCTGTTTTTGCAAACATGGAAAATTTAGAAATTATTTTTCAGTCAGGTCGCATATGCATTTTGTTCTGAGAGTAAACACCTGACTAGAATCTTTTAGCATGAAAAAGAGGAGACAGGCCAGAATATACATTAAAATTGAAAATCTGACAGGGAACCTTATTTATTGACATTTCTGTATGATGTTTGGTATTTTGGCATACTGCTAGCACACATGTGGAGAGTGTTTCAACAGCTGCTGAGAGTTAGTTATCCTGACCCCAACACTGCTCTTGATCAGTTGTTGGCAGTTTCAGTGTGTGCAGCTGTTTTTGTCTTCCAAGCACAGTGGTAAACTTGATATTGTTCTTTCTGGCACAAGCCTTCAACAGCTAATAGAGCTATAGACTAGCAACATAAACCATAACAAGCTATGACTGATTAAATATGTAAGGAAGAAAAATGTTGACACAAGCCAGCTAGATATCAAACTTAACTTTTGGATATGAGAGGCTTCAGGACCTAGTACCACAAGGATAAGCATTTCTGTTACTGCAGACAGTTGTTCAAATTTTAGGCTTTGCTGCTGCTGCTGCTGGTTTTGGCAGAATTATTAATAGCTTCTCTGCCTTCAGGGAGTTAGTGTGATCGTGTTCCACTGCCCTGTTCTGCCTCCCTGCTCTGAAATATCTCTGTCAAGATGGATCAGAGGTATAGATCTTTAGACTGACACCCTGCACAGGTAGTCCCTGGTTGAAGCATAGTCTAAAAGACATACAGAAATTGTAAGCAGATGTCTGGCTTGCCTCTGATTCTGCACTGTGCCTGTGTGGGCCATCTCCATGTATCATTTCATCATAAGGAAACAGCACTGAAAATAACAACTACAGAAAATGTGAAAACATGTCCTCATTACATTTAACATTATCATTTACCTAATGCAAGATGGAAATAAGCTATACAACAGTATCAATGAGCAAATCTGTTCTGGCTTCATCCCTAAGGACTGTTACTACCCTTAACTGCTGATATTATATTTCTTAAATAGCAAGATTTATTTCTGTATACCTGTTATATACATGTGAATCCTAATTTCAAGTATGAATAATTTCTTTGTGGATCTGCCATAAGTTCCCAACTGTGTAATATTTCTCCTGTTCTGGAGAACATTTTGCATCTCTCACTATTTTTTCATCTTTCCTAGTTCTTTAGGAAGCAATTTGATGGACCACCAAATTTTCAAGCTTCTGTTTCCTTCTGGCCGAAGTAGAAAAATTGGATTCAGAAAAGCATTCTGCTTTTCTATACAGTGATAAGGTTTCAACACTTGCTATTGATTTGATGGCTCGGTATATCTTTCTGCTAAATCACTGAATTGCTTTTTTTCCAGACTCTCAGTGCTGTGTAAAAGAGCTGTGTAAAAGAGCTGTAAGGTTCAATTTCAGGATCCCATTCGTTGACTAGGATTGCTGAGGTACTTACAAATGCACTGCATTGTACAGTTGTACAGTTGTACAGTTTTCAGAATAGATAGGGAGCTTTGCCAGTGCCGGAAAGAAGTTTTAAAAAAAAGCGATGTAGCATGTCTGTACTGTGATCATCTCCTAGACATATAACTTGATTAATATATATATATGACTTAAAATTACCAGAAACCAAGTTCAGTGGAATTTATGTTGTAAGAGCCTAATTTCAGCAACTTTCTTATTTTGTAAGAAACTTTTAAGGGTCTTAAAGAATAATAAGGATTTGCTATAATTTTTTAAACTACCTCTCCTCTTTTCTTTTTGTCATATTGTTGGATTTGGTTTTGATTGGTAAAAAGTGTAATTTCTTTTTTTACAGAATTCAGGAAGAAACCCTTGTTGCATGTCAGCTTGCCTGATAAGTAACATGCGGCTTCTACAAAGGAAGGGAAAATTACTTTAGTGTCTAAGAAGACAAAAATGACACGAGGTGGTTTAGCCTTCTGTCTAGAGTAAAACAAAATTATATTCTGTTCAAGCAACAATCAATCCAGCTATCAGATAGAGCAAGGTTAAAGGACCTTGACTTTTCTAGTAATGTTTGCCACACAGTTAATGGCAGTGGTGAGATTGTGGGAAAGACAGAAGACTACAACAAAACCCTTTAACAGCTTCCTATAAGTTTATTTAGAAGAGGTAATTAAAAAAATGAAATAGTATTATATGGTCTACTATCAGCTTGGATAAGCTATAAGACAAGATATCTCTTTCAGCTTAAATAGCAGCAATTGTCCTAAACTGGGACTTGGTCACATCATTGATTTGTCTTATGTGAAATTTGACAAGATGGCTGTGCTGATGTCAGTGATAAAAAACAACCTGACTTGCGATTGTGTACATATATATATTAAGGGCCAGGGGTGCAGCAGAGAGAGAGACCGGAATTCACAAAACCCAAATTTCTACCAACAAGCTTGATTTCAAAACTAAACATGTCGCAGAGTAACTACTTAATGGCTCGAATCTAGATTGAACATCAGGTATAGAGTGACTTGTTCTATGGTTGGAAGGTCAGAGAAATTGTCCAGTTGACCAATAACACAGCAGTTAAATATGTGCTAGATACCTAAAACCAGGCAGAGCATTCAAGAAAAACAAAAACAAAAAAAAAAAAACCCACACAAAAAAAAGCAAAACAACAAGCAAACAAACAAAAAAACCCCCACCAAACAACAAACAAGAAACAAAACAATAAAAACAGGGACAGTGCAACACTGGTTCTTAGAAAATATTGGAAGCAATGGCTGACACTTTTCAGATCTTCACCAAGAAAAATAAGAGAAGAGCAGTTCATCAGAAACTAGCTTAGCAGTTAGCTTGTTGGAAACAAGCAGGAGTTTTTTGTATTGGAAAAGAACAGGAAATGGCAGTTACTGAGACATACTCTCAAGCAGCCTGCTTACCCTGTCTTTCAGTGTGATTTCCCACTGTTGACACCTGATCTTCCTCCTGAAGAATCGGGGGGGGGGGGGGGGGGGGGGGGCAGGAGGAGTGAAGGGAACTCTTCATTTCATCTACATGCAGCTTAGAGTACTTCATTCCTATGAGTACTTCTAACCTGGGAGGTTACTTTTGCTAGAGGGTGAATCGGTCGTAGGAGACTTGGGGCAGCCATTGGAGTAAAAACCAATAGAATATCTGTAGAGAGCAGGCATTTTATCCCAGATTTCCTGAAAAAAACAACAGCTTCTTTTTGTTTCCTGGAGCTGTCATTACATTTGTCTCAATACCTATATTCCAAACTATCACCAAGATCAGGCAGATCAATGGAGACAGAATACACACTTCATAGTTAAAGGTACATTAGGCAGCTCACCATAATGGATTTCAGAGGTTCATCTACATTGTTGCATGCACAATTACAATTTAAGCATCTCTTCCTCACTGCTACTGCAATAATTCATATGAAGGTTTCTTCATGGCTTTCTTTTAACTGACCCAAGACAACAGAGCCCTAAACCAGTTCTTTTAGTAACTAAAAAGTGGCAGCTTTGAAGCCATCCTCAATGAAAGGATCATGGATTAGCCACTGCCCTCACTTAACCTTTTATATAGGTTCTAGTTCCTAACTCCAGAAAACTGTTCAGAAAACTGCAGTGGAAATTTGGACGAATGAATACTTCATTTTTTTAATTATTTTTTATTTTTTGTCTAATATTATTCATGCTTTAACAAAGACTTCTTTTTTTTTTCCCCCCAACTCATGCATCACTGCTCTCTAATTCTTTATGCAACAATGCTTAAGCAATCCCTTGTTTTCTAAGATATCACAGTATCTCTGGTTCCTCTGTCTATTACTCATCTTTGTGAGAAATGGCTTAGCAGCCCTATTTCACTATTAAAATTAAAGATTTGAAACATTGCTGGTACTCTACCAGGGAAGTTTCTGTTTACTTTACAGAGAGCGAGAAGTGAGAGTGAATCAAGAGGATTATCCACAAGTTTTTTGAAATTATAAGTAGAAAAGTATGACAATTTTATTTTTTCTTAAACATTCTTGTTTCTAATCTATCATCACTTTAACAGTTATGGAGAAGTGATTTATTGTAATGTTGAGAATCATCTATTAATATGAAAATAACTAAGATAACATTGATTTTAGGAAATTAAACCTGGTGATAAAAACAATGAGAGTTATTAGAAAACCAGGAAATTAAATCAATTTTATTTTGATTGTCCTACAAATTCATGTATGTGTTTTAGGCAGAAGGATTATGAAAGTATATGATTGCAAATAGATTTTGTAAAGTAATAAAACTCTATGTCTAATCCATAAGATATATTTCACTATACGGCTTTTTCATCTACCTTATTTTCTTCTGTTTATCCTGCCGGGGGCATTCTCCTCGGGTCAGAAGTTCATACGTATATGTAACTGCGTTGTGATTCAATCACAACAGCTCTCTCCATGAATTAAGAACTGAGATGTTAACTATGTTGCCTGTAATCATTTTCCTGAAATTTATTTGCCTTCCTTTGGTGTTGTGGGGTTGTGTCTCAAATTTGTTTTGAAAGGCATTTCTGTAATGGTGAGGACACATTTCATTGCAGCACATGACCTCCATCAGTCACAATTACAAAACTAAAGCAGTAAGTTTTTGTTCATGACATTTGTAGTTGTCACAAGACTGGACTCAAGCTGTGCTGTTCCCAGTTCTCATTACAGTCTTTGTCATGAGAAGATGAGACATCAAAATATTTAGTTCCTTATTTACAGCTCAAACTATTTTTTAAACAACACAGTGATCTGAATATATATAAAATGACACCATAAAAAGTTGCACAGTTGTGTGCATTATTCTCACAATGAAGCATCAAACCCCTGTAATTCTAAATAAATAATATTCCAAGTAACATCATACAGATATGGTAGACAAGTTCCTACCTACAAGATAGTTATGGATTTGACTGTTTAAATGAACAGTGGGTTAGCTAGAAAGGAAAACATAAGGAACTCACACAGATAATTTAGAAATTAATAGGCTTTATTTCTAGAAACTCTCATCCACAGGTACTTAAGGACATGAATGTATTGCAGGTAAAACCAAAAAATTAAATGGAAACTAAAACTAAATCAAACTCTGAATTTATGTTAAAAATTAATGTTGCAGAATTTTTGAAGAGAAAAAAATGTGCTGATGTAGATAATGGTTAAGTTTAAGTCAGAGGGGTCTTTTATCTTTTGACACTAATGTGAAGTGTACAAGTGTAATAGTGAGAACACAGTCCTTGCCTACTAATTGTTCAGATCAGGGACCTTATTATAATACCTATTCTCTGACTCATATAAGCATTTTCTTCTCTTGGAAATGAAGGAGCAGAAAGGAGGGAATTGTGGAAACTAGGGCTGTGGCTGTAGCTTACAAACTAATACAAAGAAAACTTTTTTCAGGACTCTTCTACATTACCCAGGTACAACACCCTGTTCTTACTCACTTCTACTTGGAATCACATCTTTCTCTCAACAGCAGCTTCTTCCAACCATACTTGCTCATCAAACAGGTTTCGTGTCATGAACAGTGACTTTTGGGTAGGGATATCAGATAATATCCTTAAAATATTTTTATTTCTAAAAGGAGCAACAAAGCTTCAGAAATCAACAAACACCAGTTTATCCACAGTATAACTTATTTAAAGCTTATTTCTCCTTATTAATAATCCATAGAAACTATAGAATACTGTTTTTTTTTCAATACTATCAATACTGCTATATATTCTGTTAGAATTCTTTTGCTATTTGAACTTTCAGCTTTGGCAAATCAGCTGGGTAACTTTATCCAAAGCCTGAAATTATCTTTGTCACAGTTATTAGCTTGTCCCACTTTACCAGATGCTTTATCTGGATGCATTGTATGGATTTACTTGTTAATTTTCTATCATCCCTGCCAGTAAGCTGTATAAATCATGCAAGAGTAAATGCCCAAATGCTCCAATACGACTTTACAGTAACCCAGTAACTAGTATATCTACAGACTTAATGAATTCTCATTTATGTGCATCATGTTCTTCAATCCACCTCCACAGAATTCACTGTACGTAGCTGACATCTTCAGTATTTTCATTAGCAAGAAAGATGTCTCACTGGATTTGGGTTATCTGACATCATGTGATTTCAACTGCCCAACAGTATCTACACTTTATAGGCTGAAAAAACTTTAGTTTCAAAACACGGTTAACACAATTAAAGCATGCCAGTTTTTTTGCAGCCAGCAATACATAGCATGCCGGAGCAGTTAGTACCACACCCAGGCACCTTGGAGTTCTTAGCCCTGGCAAACTTCAGCACTCCTGAAGGAAAGGCTCAGATGCAACACCTCCAGATTTAAACCAGAGAATCTTTACCCTTTTGTCAGCATGGTCCATATTAAGCTATAAAAAATGTTTTATCGTTTGAATAAAGGCAGCTTCTTTACATACAAACATGCTAAAAGTATTTTAGTATGTTACATTGCCTTCATATGGGTTTTTCTTACACTGAGGTGATCTGAGTATTTCCCAAGGGATTCTTTATCTAATATGGAAGCATCACGATTCCAGAACAACATTTCTTTAGTTTCTTCATGCTAATTTATTCAAAACATACTTAGTTTCACCATAGATCTAGCAACTTGCTCTTGATGGTACCAATTTGTCATTCATAAGTAGTGAAATATGGCACTTCTACAGCACTATTTATTGTTATTGTTCAGAATACAATCTTTACAGAAATCGATCAGATAGTAAGAACTATTTTTGACTATGACATTTTACAGATGTAACTTAATCCTTAACTCTATTATGTACTTCAAACTAATATAAGGAAGTCAGTGACAATTCATCAGAGCACTTCATTACAAAGCTGTCAAAGATCTTTTTTCAGGTTTAACATCAGACCCCACAAAACACGTTAACTATCTTGGCATTTAATGCAAGTTTATTTTGAACGTTGGCTGTAGATCTCTTTAATTATGTGCATTTAAAACACTAGTTGTCCAGAGAGAAGATCATCTGTTAAACAATAATAGGCCCAAAATAGAAACTTTTCATGTTGAATTCCTATTGTGTCAGTTATATCCATCACACTTTTAAATTACCATAATAACCCTAACTTACCTGACTAGAGTTCTGTCAAAGGAAATTAGGTAAGAAGCATTGTTGTCTCAGTCTTCCCTGATATCCCTTCGCAAAAAAATTTCAATACATAGTGTTAAAAAAAAATAAATAAATTCTGCTGCTGGCCGTTAAAGAAATCAAATTAGATTTCTTGCAATTTCCAATAGGTTTCTATTTATGACAGGACCATATTTGCATCAAGCATCCCTAAGTGGCTACTATAAAAGGATGTGCAAAATGTTGAGGTGCTCTTTAGCCACTAAAAGCTGTTTATCCACATTGATGCTGTAAGAAGATCCTCTTGGAGCTAACTGAAAATGTATTGTTTCTCAGCATGATGCAGTACCTTTGGATAGGTCTCCTCATGTCCCACACAGCAGGTGTGAAAACATAAATCACCTCCTGCAAATAGATTTTCTGTATTCCTTCTCAATTGCAGAGTCCCATTTAATCACCTCAACTAGTTACTCTGCCTTCATCAGCTGTGTTATCTGAGTTCTGAAAGTTTGCTTTAAGCCTCCCATCTTCCTCCCTGAAAAAACCTGAAATTTTGCCTAGAATTCTTTATGTTACAACTGAAAGAAAAAATTTCCCCTATGATGCCTGCTAGGGGTTGACTCAATAGATTCTCAAATTCATTCTGGCCTTTGGGATTTTCAAATTACAAGAAGCTTATCTCAAATTGTCACACAGAGCTTGTGCAAAAAACCCTGGGATTAATCAATGTCATTTATTAAAAATTATTCCAATCATTTGCAATTATATGTCTCAGGAATCTATCTGACTAGGTGTCCTGGGTTTAGCAGTAGCAGTCATGTTTTTCCTTTGTGGTAGCTGGTGCAGTGCTGTGTTTTGACTTCCAGCCTGGGAACAGTGCTGGTGATACTGATGTTCTCGGTTGTTGCTAAGTGATGTTTACCCTGACCAAGGACTTTGTGAGGCTCATGCTCTGCCAGGGAGGAGGGGAAGCCGTGAGGAAGCAGAGACGGGGCGTCTGACCCAGGCTAGCCAGGGAGGTATTCCATACCACAGCACGTCATGCCCAGGGATGGGGGTAACTGGGAGTTCCCCAGAAGGACACAGGCTTCCAGGTGGGACTCGTTTCTTAGCTGGTGGTATCATATTCTCTTCCCTTGTTATTTTCCCTTATCATTGTTGTAGTTGGTAGTAGCAGTGGTGATTTGTGTTGTACATTGGTTGCTGGACTATTCTTGTCTCAACCCGTAGGAGCTGCACCCTTTGGATCCTCCTCCCGGTTCCTCCAAGAGCAGGGAAGGGGAGAGCCCCAGTGGGGGCGGGGGGTGGCCCTCGATTGTTGTCAGATCGGCCCCACTCACTGGGAGTGAGTGAACAAGTTGCCTGACTGGTTTTAAACCATGACACTAGGTGATTAGAATTCTTCATCCTCATTTGTTTCTGACCTGTGAGCACTTTGAAATTCCCCTGAAAACAGGGCAGTGACCAGTGAGGACATTTCATAGTACTTTTAACAAAATCTAATTTTCTTAGGTTGTTTTCCTAATACCCAGTCAATTAGGAAATTGTGGCTCTTTTTCATAATGAAATTCAACAGAATCTTTTACAAGCTGCTATAGTCCTAAATTTTGTTCTTAAAGCTAAGTCCAAATAATTTAATTAATATCATCTTCCTAAAATAATTAACTCAACCTTAAAATAAGTGGTTGAAATTGATCAGACCTCCTCAGCTGTTGAAATTCAATGTTAATTTAGTAAAGGGTGTTTAGCATTAATTTTCTACAGAAGAGTCATGTCAGCATTTCCTTGCATATTGAGTGTGCTTCTTTTAAATGGTATTTGAAGGAGAAGCACTAATTTTACATTGCAAAGAGAATGAACTATTTTCCATAAATTCTTACTGAATTTATTATCATATTTTAGCAATAAATAACAATAATGAATATCTGACATATATTAGCTATAGAGTTCCTTAGAACATTACAGATCTTGGAACTTTTTAGAGTTTTACAGTTAGAGTTGCACTGGAGGGGGAATTAAATTTCAGTCTATGCAAGAAGAAACAGCAGGAAGCATTATAGCAACGAGATCACATGTTAAGCCATGTTTCTTTGGAAGAAATCACTGTCATAAGGCCACATTCCTCATGAGAAAATCTTTGTGTATAGGCTTAATCATTAAAAAAGACTCTAAGAACACATATATTGATCTGTACAGATGTCCCAGGGACCTCTATCAACATTTTGAAGACTATTTGGTTCCTACCTGCTTTAAGAAAACAGATGGAGGAAGGTACTCTTGTCTGAATGGCAGCTGGAAAGGCCACATAAGTAGCCACGTAAGCAGCAAAGAGAAGACAAAGATTTTAAACATGTTCTCCCTTCTTCTTCTTAAGACGGACGTTATAGAATGGTACTATATGGTAATACTGTCTGTGCCTTTGTAAACAGGAATCACCTGTCCTGCAGCAACCTCATGATGTATTAAAGTTACGTTTACATCTTTTAAAAATATTTGAAGAAGTGGTAAATTTAATATGTTGCCATTGTACAGCAGGTTACATCTTAC